>NC_052337.1:65607-143107 GCF_016432855.1 Salvelinus namaycush | reverse complement strand
GGAATGTTCTGGTATCTATCTAGTGGTGCTATGTTACCTGTCTCTTCCCCTGTGGAATGTTCTGGGATCTATCTAGTGATGCTATTTGACCTGCCTCTTCCCCTGTGGAATGTTCTGTGATCTATCTAGTGATGCTATGTTACCTGTCTTTTCCCCTGTGGAATGTTCTGGGATATATCTAGTGGTGCTATGTTACCTGTCTCTTCCCCTGTGGAATGTTCTGTGATCTATCTAGTGATGCTATGTTACCTGTCTCTTCCCCTGTGGAATGTTCTGGTATCTATCTAGTGTTGCTATGTTACCTGTCTCTTCCCCTGTGGAATGTTCTGGGATCTATCTAGTGATGCTATGTTACCTGTCTCTTCCCCTGTGGAATGTTCTGGTATCTATCTAGTGGTGCTATGTTACCTGTCTCTTCCCCTGTGGAATGTTCTGGGATCTATCTAGTGATGCTATGTTACCTGTCTCTTCCCCTGTGGAATGTTCTGGGATCTATCTAGTGGTGCTATGTTACCTGTCTCTTCCCCTGTGGAATGTTCTGTGATCTATCTAGTGATGCTATGTTACCTGTCTCTTCCCCTGTGGAATGTTCTGTGATCTATCTAGTGATGCTATGTTACCTGTCTCTTCCCCTGTGGAATGTTCTGTGATCTATCTAGTGATGCTATTTGACCTGCCTCTTCCCCTGTGGAATGTTCTGGGATCTATCTAGTGGTGCTATGTTACCTGTCTCTTCCCCTGTGGAATGTTCTGGGATCTATCTAGTGATGCTATGTTACCTGTCTCTTCCCCTGTGGAATGTTCAGGGATCTATCTAGTGGTGCTATGTTACCTGTCTCTTCCCCTGTGGAATGTTCTGGGATCTATCTAGTGATGCTATGTTACCTGTCTCTTCCCCTGTGGAATGTTCTGGGATCTATCTAGTGGTGCTATGTTACCTGTCTCTTCCCCTGTGGAATGTTCTGGTATCTATCTAGTGGTGCTATGTTACCTGTCTCTTCCCCTGTGGAATGTTCTGGGATCTATCTAGTGATGCTATTTGACCTGCCTCTTCCCCTGTGGAATGTTCTGTGATCTATCTAGTTATGCTATGTTACCTGTCTCTTCCCCTGTGGAATGTTCTGGGATCTATCTAGTGGTGCTATGTTACCTGTCTCTTCCCCTGTGGAATGTTCTGGTATCTATCTAGTGATGCTATTTGACCTGCCTCTTCCCCTGTGGAATGTTCTGGGATCTATCTAGTGGTGCTATGTTACCTGTCTCTTCCCCTGTGGAATGTTCTGGGATCTATCTAGTGATGCTATGTTACCTGTCTCTTCCCCTGTGGAATGTTCTGGTATCTATCTAGTGATGCTATGTTACCTGTCTCTTCCCCTGTGGAATGTTCTGGTATCTATCTAGTGATGCTATGTTACCTGTCTCTTCCCCTTTGTAATGTTCTGGGATCTATCTAGTGATGCTATGTTACCTGTCTCTTCCCCTGTGGAATGTTCTGTGATCTATCTAGTGATGCTATGTTACCTGTCTCTTCCCCTGTGGAATGTTCTGGGATCTATCTAGTGGTGCTATGTTACCTGTCTCTTCCCCTGTGGAATGTTCTGGGATCTATCTAGTGGTGCTATGTTACCTGTCTCTTCCCCTGTGGAATGTTCTGGTATCTATCTAGTGGTGCTATGTTACCTGTCTCTTCCCCTGTGGAATGTTCTGGGATCTATCTAGTGGTGCTATGTTACCTGTCTCTTCCCCTGTGGAATGTTCTGGTATCTATCTAGTGGTGCTATGTTACCTGTCTCTTCCCCTGTGGAATGTTCTGGGATCTATCTAGTGGTGCTATGTTACCTGTCTCTTCCCCTGTGGAATGTTCTGGGATCTATCTAGTGGTGCTATGTTACCTGTCTCTTCCCCTGTGGAATGTTCTGGGATCTATCTAGTGGTGCTATGTTACCTGTCTCTTCCCCTGTGGAATGTTCTGGTATCTATCTAGTGGTGCTATGTTACCTGTCTCTTCCCCTGTGGAATGTTCTGGGATCTATCTAGTGGTGCTATGTTACCTGTCTCTTCCCCTGTGGAATGTTCTGGGATCTATCTAGTGGTGCTATGTTACCTGTCTCTTCCCCTGTGGAATGTTCTGGGATCTATCTAGTGGTGCTATGTTACCTGTCTCTTCCCCTGTGGAATGTTCTGGTATCTATCTAGTGGTGCTATGTTACCTGTCTCTTCCCCTGTGGAATGTTCTGGGATCTATCTAGTGGTGCTATGTTACCTGTCTCTTCCCCTGTGGAATGTTCTGGTATCTATCTAGTGGTGCTATGTTACCTGTCTCTTCCTCTGTGGAATGTTCTGGGATCTATCTAGTGGTGCTATGTTACCTGTCTCTTCCCCTGTGGAATGTTCTGTGATCTATCTAGTGATGCTATGTTACCTGTCTCTTCCCCTGTGGAATGTTCTGGGATCTATCTAGTGATGCTATGTTACCTGTCTCTTCCCCTGTGGAATGTTCTGGGATCTATCTAGTGATGCTATGTTACCTTTATCTTCCCCTGTGGAATGTTCTGTGATCTATCTAGTGGTGCTATGTTACCTGTCTCTTCCCCTGTGGAATGTTCTGGGATCTATCTAGTGATGCTATTTGACCTGCCTCTTCCCCTGTGGAATGTTCTGGGATCTATCTAGTGGTGCTATGTTACCTGTCTCTTCCCCTGTGGAATGTTCTGGGATCTATCTAGTGATGCTATGTTACCTGTCTCTTCCCCTGTGGAATGTTCTGGGATCTATCTAGTGGTGCTATGTTACCTGTCTCTTCCCCTGTGGAATGTTCTGGGATCTATCTAGTGATGCTATGTTACCTGTCTCTTCCCCTGTGGAATGTTCTGGGATCTATCTAGTGGTGCTATGTTACCTGTCTCTTCCCCTGTGGAATGTTCTGGTATCTATCTAGTGGTGCTATGTTACCTGTCTCTTCCCCTGTGGAATGTTCTGGGATCTATCTAGTGATGCTATTTGACCTGCCTCTTCCCCTGTGGAATGTTCTGTGATCTATCTAGTGATGCTATGTTACCTGTCTCTTCCCCTGTGGAATGTTCTGGTATCTATCTAGTGTTGCTATGTTACCTGTCTCATCCCCTGTGGAATGTTCTGGGATCTATCTAGTGATGCTATGTTACCTGTCTCTTCCCCTGTGGAATGTTCTGGTATCTATCTAGTGGTGCTATGTTACCTGTCTCTTCCCCTGTGGAATGTTCTGGGATCTATCTAGTGATGCTATGTTACCTGTCTCTTCCCCTGTGGAATGTTCTGGGATCTATCTAGTGGTGCTATGTTACCTGTCTCTTCCCCTGTGGAATGTTCTGTGATCTATCTAGTGATGCTATGTTACCTGTCTCTTCCCCTGTGGAATGTTCTGGGATCTATCTAGTGATGCTATGTTACCTGTCTCTTCCCCTGTGGAATGTTCTGTGATCTATCTAGTGATGCTATGTTACCTGTCTCTTCCCCTGTGGAATGTTCTGGGATCTATCTAGTGGTGCTATGTTACCTGTCTCTTCCCTTGTGGAATGTTCTGGTATCTATCTAGTGATGCTATGTTACCTGTCTCTTCCCCTGTGGAATGTTCTGGTATCTATCTAGTGATGCTATGTTACCTGTCTCTTCCCCTGTGTAATGTTCTGGGATCTATCTAGTGGTGCTATGTTACCTGTCTCTTCCCCTGTGGAATGTTCTGGGATCTATCTAGTGGTGCTATGTTACCTGTCTCTTCCCCTGTGGAATGTTCTGTGATCTATCTAGTGATGCTATGTTACCTGTCTCTTCCCCTGTGGAATGTTCTGGGATCTATCTAGTGATGCTATGTTACCTGTCTCTTCCTTTTGGCATATCAATTAATTTCCTTACTTCATCGTGTAAATGGCTTACGATAAGAAAAACACACATTTCAAAGTCAGCCAGCGTATAGAGGAAAACAAAGAGCTATATTCTGCCCTGCTCTCTGAACAGCTGCTTAGAGGTTGCTGTATACCTCACCATTGTGCTCCACTTCTGTTGTGCCACCAGCAAATGAAAGATGTTTATCATACTCTATTTGTTTAGCTGTATAGCATTCGAGTTCATGTCTCCCTGGAAGGCACTATGCAAACACACACACAAATACTACACTTGCAGTGTAGAAACCACAGGAGGATCCAGTCTCAGGGTGATGTAGACTCTCTCTCTCTCTGTCTCTCTCTCTCTCTCTCTCTCTCTCTCTCTCTCTCTCTCTCTCTCTCTATCTCTCTCTCTCTCTCTCTCTCTCTCTCTGTCTCTCTCTCTCTGTCTCTCTCTCTCTCTCTCTGTCTCTCTCTCTGTCTCTCTCTCTCTCTCTCAATTCAATTCAATTCAATTCAAGGGGCTTTATTGGCATGGGAAACATGTGTTAACATTGCCAAAGCAAGTGAGGTAGACAATACACAAAAGTGAAACAAACAATACAAATTAACAGTAAACATTACACATACAGAAGTTTCAAAACAATAAAGACATTACAAATGTCATATTATATATATACAGTGTTGTAACAATGTACAAATGGTTAAAGCACACAAGTTAAAATAAATAAGCATAAATATGGGTTGTATTTACAATGGTGTTTGTTCTTCACTGGTTGCCCTTTTCTTGTGGCAACAGGTCACAAATCTTGCTGCTGTGATGGCACACTGTGGAATTTCACCCAGTAGATATGGGAGTTTATCAAAATTGGATTTGTTTTCGAATTCTTTGTGGATCTGTGTAATCTGAGGGAAATATGTGTCTCTAATATGGTCATACATTGGGCAGGAGGTTAGGAAGTGCAGCTCAGTTTCCACCTCATTTTGTGGGCAGTGTGCACATAGCCTGTCTTCTCTTGAGAGCCATGTCTGCCTACGGCGGCCTTTCTCAATAGCAAGGCTATGCTCACTGAGTCTGTACATAGTCAAAGCTTTCCTTAAGTTTGGGTCAGTCACAGTGGTCAGGTATTCTGCCACTGTGTACTCTCTGTTTAGGGCCAAATAGCATTCTAGTTTGCTCTGTTTTTTTGTTAATTCTTTCCAATGTGTCAAGTAATTATCTTTTTGTTTTCTCATGATTTGGTTGGGTCTAATTGTGCTGTTGTCCTGGGGCTCTGTGGGGTGTGTTTGTGTTTGTGAACAGAGCCCTAGGACCAGCTTGCTTAGGGGACTCTTCTCCAGGTTCATCTCTCTGTGGGTGATGGCTTTGTTATGGAAGGTTTGGGAATCGCTTCCTTTTAGGTGGTTGTAGAATTTAACGGCTCTTTTCTGGATTTTGATAATTAGTGGGTATCGGCCTAATTCTGCTCTGCATGCATTATTTGGTGTTCTACGTTGTACACGGAGGATATTTTTGCAGAATTCTGCATGCAGAGTCTCAATTTGGTGTTTGCCCCATTTTGTGAAATCTTGGTTGGTGAGCGGACCCCAGACCTCACAACCATAAAGGGCAATGGGCTCTATGACTGATTCAAGTATTTTTAGCCAGATCCTAATTGGTATGTTGAAATTTATGTTCCTTTTGATGGCATAGAATGCCCTTCTTGCCTTGTCTCTCAGATCGTTCACAGCTTTGTGGAAGTTACCTGTGGTGCTGATGTTTAGGCCGAGGTATGTATAGTTTTTTGTGTGCTCTAGGGCAACGGTGTCTAGATGGAATTTGTGGTCCTGGCGACTGGACCTTTTTTGGAACACCATTATTTTGGTCTTACTGAGATTTACTGTCAGGGCCCAGGTCTGACAGAATCTGTGCAGAAGATCTAGGTGCTGCTGTAGGCCCTCCTTGGTTGGTGACAGAAGCACCAGATCATCAGCAAACAGTAGACATTTGACTTCGGATTCTAGTAGGGTGAGACCGGGTGCTGCAGACTGTTCTAGTGCCCGCGCCAATTCGTTGATATATATGTTGAAGAGGGTGGGGCTTAAGCTGCATCCCTGTCTCACCCCACGACCCTGTGTGAAGAAATGTGTGTGTTTTTTGCCAATTTTAACCGCACACTTGTTGTTTGTGTACATGGATTTTATAATGTCGTATGTTTTACCCCCAACACCACTTTCCATCAATTTGTATAGCAGACCCTCATGCCAAATTGAGTCGAAGGCTTTTTTGAAATCAACAAAGCATGAGAAGACTTTGCCTTTGTTTTGGTTTGTTTGGTTGTCAATTAGGGTGTGTAGGGTGAATACATGGTCTGTTGTACGGTAATTTGGTAAAAAGCCAATTTGACATTTGCTCAGTACATTGTGTTCATTGAGGAAATGTACGAGTCTGCTGTTAATGATAATGCAGAGTATTTTACCAAGGTTACTGTTGACGCATATTCCACGGTAGTTATTGGGGTCAAATTTGTCTCCACTTTTGTGGATTGGGGTGATCAGTCCTTGGTTCCAAATATTGGGGAAGATGCCAGAGCTAAGGACGATGTTAAAGAGTTTTAGTATAGCCAATTGGAATTTGTTGTCTGTATATTTGATCATTTCATTAAGGATACCATCAACACCACAGGCCTTTTTGGGTTGGAGGGTTTTTATTTTGTCCTGTAACTCATTCAAGGTAATTGGAGAATCCAGTGGGTTCTGGTAGTCTTTAATAGTTGATTCTAGGATTTGTATTTGATCATGTATATGTTTTTGCTCTTTATTCTTTGTTATAGAGCCAAAAAGATTGGAGAAGTGGTTTACCCATACATCTCCATTTTGGATAGATAATTCTTCGTGTTGTTGTTTGTTTAGTGTTTTCCAATTTTCCCAGAATTGGTTAGAGTCTATGGATTCTTCAATTACATTGAGCTGATTTCTGACATGCTGTTCCTTCTTTTTCCGTAGTGTATTTCTGTATTGTTTTAGTGATTCACCATAGTGAAGGCGTAGACTCAGGTTTTCCGGGTCTCTATGTTTTTGGTTGGACAGGTTTCTCAATTTATTTCTTAGATTTTTGCATTCTTCATCAAACCATTTGTCATTGTTGTTCATTTTCTTCGGTTTTCTATTTGAGATTTTTAGATTTGATAGGGAAGCTGAGAGGTCAAATATACTGTTAAGATTTTCTACTGCCAAGTTTACACCTTCACTATTGCAGTGGAACGTTTTACCCAGGAAGTTGTCTAAAAGGGATTGGATTTGCTGTTGCCTAATTGTTTTTTGGTAGGTTTCCAAACTGCATTCCTTCCATCTATAGCATTTCTTAATGTTACTCAGTTCCTTTGGCTTTGATGCCTCATGATTGAGTATTGCTCTGTTCAAGTAGACTGTAATTTTGCTGTGATCTGATAGGGGTGTCAGTGGGCTGACTGTGAACGCTCTGAGAGACTCTGGGTTGAGGTCAGTGATAAAGTATTCTACAGTGCTACTGCCAAGAGATGAGCTATAGGTGTACCTACCATAGGAGTCCCCTCGAAGCCTACCATTGACTATGTACATACCCAGCGTGCGACAGAGCTGCAGGAGTTGTGACCCGTTTTTGTTGGTTATGTTGTCATAGTTGTGCCTAGGGGGGCATATGGGGGAGGGAATGCTGTCACCTGCAGGCAGGTGTTTGTCCCCCTGTGTGCTGAGGGTGTCAGGTTCGTGTCCAGTTCTGGCATTTAGGTCGCCACAGACTAATACATGTCCCTGGGCCTGGAAATGATTGATTTCCCCCTCCAGGATGGAGAAGCTGTCTTCATTAAAGTATGGGGATTCTAGTGGGGGGATATAGGTAGCACACAGGAGGACATTTTTCTCTGTTAAGATAATTTCCTTTTGAATTTCTAGCCAAATGTAAAATGTTCCTGTTTTGATTAATTTAATGGAGTGAGTTAGGTCTGCTCTATACCAAATTAGCATTCCCCCTGAGTCCCTTCCCTGTTTCACACCTGGTAGTTTGGTGGATGGGACTACCAGCTCTCTGTAACCTAGAGGGCAACCAGTGGGTCCGTCTCCTCTATACCATGTTTCTTGCAGGATGACAATGTCTGCATTACCGATTTCTTTGGTGAAGTCCGGGTTCCTGCTCTTTAGGCCAAAGGCAGATGACCTCAGGCCTTGGATATTCCAGGATGATATAGTGAAGGCTTTTTGTTCCATAAAGTGTCCAATGTTGTTGGTCGTGGTTTGGCCTCAGGCCAGTAAGTGTGAGCAGAGCCTGCTGAGCATCTGGTACATGCCGTTGGCTTGGGCGAGTGTAAGAGTGGGGGTTGGGCCTGTTTGCCCGCTCACTACCTGGGCGTATGTGTGACTTCCATGTTGATGCCCTCTTTGCGGGGGTGGGGTGCATGGGGTGGGCAGGAGTGGCATAGGTCTGATCTGAGGGGGCCTAAATTGGGTGTGGGCATGGTTGATGTGGGGGGGTGTTGATTGGTTGGGGTGGGGGTGTGTATGTGTCTGGGGGTGCTGTGGTCTGGATGTAAGTCCTCTTGGCGTGGGTCCTCTATGTGTAGGTCCAGGGGGGGGTCCTGAAGGTCTTGGAGGGTGTCTCGCTGGTCTGGGTGGGGTGTCTATTGATCTGTTGCTCCTGTGTGAAGTGTTGGGGCTGCGTTTGAGAGCGATGTCCTTTAGAGTCCGGGCAAAGGTGGGCACTGCTGCCTTGTAGAGGTGGACCTGGTCATAGAGGCTGTTCAGGTCCAGGGTGGAGTGGTGGGCCAGAAAGACATTTGGTTTTGAGGCACAGTCACGGGAAATGCTTGCGTTTACCCGCTGTATTGTAGCAGGGTGGAAGTCTTTTCGTGGTAGCAGGGTGGAGATAACCACTTGTGCGTTGGGGAAAGTAGAAGAAGCTCTTTCAATCACTCCCTTCAGTGCTGTGGCCACCCTTTCCTGCTGTGCTCTCAGGTCGTTTGTGCCTGTGTGTATTATTATGTGGCTGGGTGAGCCTAGTTTGTCCTCAGACAGAAGGTCTAGGGCGCGCTGGGTGTTTGGACACCAGAGTTTAGACACACTGTGTTTGGGAAAAAGTTTTTTTTCTTCTATATATTTCCCATTTGAGTCCATAAGGAGGACAATCTGTGTCTTGTGTTTGTCCTCAGTGGGTGTGGGGGGGTTGTCAGGAGGGCTATCAGGGTGGCTGACAGGGGGGGTGCTCAGAGGGAGTGAGAGCTGCTGGGCTTGGGGTTTTTCTTTTGTCTGTTCTGCTGTGATGTCGACTCTATGGTCAGGGTCTGGTGTGGACTGTTCTGCTGTGATGTCGACTCTATGGTCAGGGTCTGGTGTGGACTGTTCTGCTGTGGTGTTGAGACTTTTGTCGGGTGCTGAGGTGGGCTGTTCTGCTGGCTTCTCTGTGGGGATGGCCACCTCCCTAGTGGGTTGTTCTCTGTCACATGCCATCCCCCTCCACCTCTCCTCCAGCAGTCTGATCCTCTCCTCTAGTGCTCTGTTCTGCTCCTGCTCCTGCTTCTGCTCTTTCTCCTGTTGAAGTTGTCTCACCACTGTCCAGAGTGCAGATATGTCTCTCTCCACCTCCAGCACTCCGGGTCTGGTTAAAGGGGTGTTGTTGTGCTGGACTGTTGTCTGGGTCTGTGCTGACTGGAGTGTAATCACCTGCTGTTCCAGCTCCACCTGCCTTACCTCCAGCTGGGTGAATTTATCCTTCATTTCAATGGGGGAGAAGTACTCTGTGCTGGGAGGTTGACTGTCTGCTGAGGGTTGCTCGTCTGTGGGGTTATGTGATGAAGAGGTCTGGTCTGACCCGCTTGGGGTGGGGGTATCTTTATCAAGGGAGAGCTTCTCCTGCTGGGCTAAATCTTTGATTAGGTGAAAGTCCAGCTGAAACTGTTTGGGGTTGCCCTGTACCATTACTGTTCCAGACTTATAAAGATTTATGTTAGCTGACTCCTCGTCCTCGTTGTCAAGAATCCTGAGTTTCCACCCCTCGTTAACCCCCCCTCTCTTAACAGAGGGGTAGTGTGCTAATATAGCACTGTGCCATGCCAGGGGATGGTTTGTGTGGAAGATAAGGTTGCTGATGTTCCCATTTTTGTAATAGTCAGCAAAAAGTGTCTCTTGATTTTCCATAAGGAGCTTCATTTTGTGATCTTTTCTTGCCTTATCATTCTTTACACTCACAGGGTACTGTATTTTAATTACCTCTGAACAGCGGGAGGCAGCTTCTAAGGCCTCTCCATTTGGTTGGGGTAGACTATTCGACTCTCCTGCCATTGTTGGGCTAATGGGCTTTGACACCTCTCACTTGACACGTAAGTGCTAGTTGAAGTTGTATCAAGCTTGGCAGAATTATGTTACCATTCAGTCCTTATAAAGTAATGTCATGTATTTTTCTTCTTGGCTTTTGGAAATAGAATATAGTTTCAGACTAAACATTACTCACTCAGTTCCAGGTTGGGTGGTGTTTTCAGGTTTCTGTTGTTTTCCAGAGAATTTGCTGTATAGAATTAAAATCCTTGGTTGTTGTGAACTTTTCAGGTGATTCCGTAATTCCGTCCAAAATCAGGTTGTAGGTTTTGAGTTTTGATTTGAAGTGAAGGTTATGTAGTAGAGGGTAGCATCCTGTATGTGTTCCTGACAAAAAATCCAAGTTTATCTAACTCTAAATCTATCTTTTTTAAAGAAAATGCTGAAAAATGCAGGAGCTCATCTGATCGTGACCTCTCTCTCTCTCTCAGCACAATTCCAAAACCTCTCCAAAAACTCCAATTCCAAAACCTCTCCAAAAATTCCAAAAACTCTCTCTCTCTGTCTCTCTCTCTCTCTCTCTCTCAATTCAATGGGCTTTATTGGCATTGGAAACATATGTTTACATTGCCAAAGCAAGTGAAATGGATAAATATAAGTGAAATAAACAGTAAAAATTACACTCACAGAAGATCCAAAATAATATAGACCTTTCAAATGTCATACTATGTCAATATACAGTGTTGTAACAATGTGCAAATAGTTAAAGTACAAAAGGGAAAATAAATATACATAAATATGGGTTGTATTTACAATGGTGTTTGTTCTTCACTGGTTGCCCTTTTCTTGTGGCAACAGGTCACAAATCTTGCTGCTGTGATGGCACACTGTGGTATTTCACCCAGTAGATATGGGAGTTTATCAAAATTGGGTTTGTTTTCGAATTCTTTGTGGATCTGTGTAATCTGAGGGAAATATGTGTCTCTAATATGGTCATACATTGGGCAGGAGGTAAGGAAGTGCAGATCAGTTTCCACCTCATTTTGTGGGCAGTGTGCACATGGCCTGTCTTCTCTTGAGAGCCAGGTCTGCCTACGACGACCTTTCTCAATAGCAAGGCTGAGTCTGTACATAGTCAACGCGTTAATTAAGGATACCATCAACACCACAGGCCTGTGTTGGATCCAGTGGGTTCTGGTAGTCTTTAATAGCTAATTCTAAGATTTGTAATTGATCATGTATATGTTTTTGCTGTTTATTCTTTGTTATAGAGCCAAAAAGATTGGAGAAGTGGTTTACCCATACATCTCTGTTTTGGATAGATAACTCTTCATGTTATTATTTGTTTAGTGTTTTCCAATGTTCCCAGAAGTGGTTAGAGTCTATGGATTCTTCATTTACATTGAGCGGATTTCTGACGTGCTTTTCCTTCTTTTTCCGTAGTGTATTTCTGTAGTGTTTTAGTGATTCACCATAGTGAAGGCGTAGGCTCAGGTTTTTGGGTCTCTGTGTTTGTGGTTGGATAGGTTTCACAGGTTTCTACATTTCTTTCTTAGGTTTTTGCATTCTTCATCAAACCATTTGTCATTGTTGTTCATTTTCTTTGGTTGTCTGCTTGACATGTTTAGACTTGACAGGGAAGCTGAGATGTCAAATATACTGTTTAGATTTTCTACTGCCAAGTTTACACCTTCACTATTACAGTGGAACGTTTTGTCCAGGAAGTTGTCTAGAAGGGATTGAATTTGTTGTTGCCTAATTGTTTTTTGGTCGATTTCCACACTACTTTCCTTCCATCTATAACATGTCTTAATATTATTCAGCTCCTTTGGCTTTGATGCCTCATGATTGAGCATAACTCTGTTCAGGTAGACTGTGATTTTGCTGTGATCTGATAGGGGTGTCAGTGGACTGACTGTGAACGCTCTGAGAGACTCTGGGTTGAGGTCAGTGATAAAGTAGTCTACAGTGCTACTGCCAGGAGATGAGCTATAGGTGTACCTACCATAGGAGTCACATCGAAGCCTACCATTGACTATGTATAGATCCAGCGTGTGACAGAGCTGCAGGAGTTGCGACCCATTTTTGTCGGTTGTTTTTTCATAGTTGTGCCTAGGGGGTCATATTTGGGAGGGAAAACTGTCACTTCCTGGTAGGTGTTTGTCCCCCTGTGTGCTGAAAGTGTCAGGTTCTTGTCCAGTTCTGGCATTGATCTCCCCCTTTAGGATGGAGAAGCTGTCTTCATTAAAGTATGGGGATTCTAGTGGGGGGATATAGGTAGCACACAGGAGGAAATCTTTCTCTGTTGAGATAATTTCCTTATTAATTTCTAACCAGATGATAAATGCTCCTGTTTTGATTCATTTAATGGAGTGAGTTAGGTCTGCTCTATACCAATTTAGCATACCCCCTGAGTCTCTTCCCTGTTTCACACCTGGTAGGTGGATGGGACTACCAGTTCTCTGTAACCTAGAGGGCAACCAGTGGGTCTGTCTCCTCAATACCATATTTCTTGTAGGATGACTGACTGACTGACTGACACTCTCACTCTCTCTCTCTCTCTCTCTCTCTCTCTCTCTCTCTCTCTCTCTCTCTCTCTCTCTCTCTCTCTCTCTCTCACTCAATTGAATTCAATTTGCTTTATTGGCATGACGTAACAATGCACATATTGCCAAAGCTTACTTTTGATATTTACAATATGAAAATAATAAGAATCTAAATTGTCAACGTGACAACAGTAACAACAACAACCAAGGGTCAAAATAACCATACATTGAACAATAACAATAAGCATACAGTAGAGTACATGTGCAGGTTGATTGGTCTGTCAGACACTGTCCCTCATCTTATGGCAGGCAGCAATGTAGTGCGCTGCCAACCCACAGCTCTCTGCGTCCTCCCCCAACAGGACTGGTAGCCTACTCTCATCAGAGAGGTCTTTGAAACCTTGAATAAGAGTTTCAAATTTGGGGAAATGGCACTCTCTAATTGTTTTATATTTTTTATATTTTGTCAGGAAATGCAGCTCCGTCTCAGGTTCTGCTGTTGTGCAGTGGTTGCACAGCCTTTCCTCTACAGGGAGCCAGGTTTTCCTGTGTCTACCCTTCTCAATGGCAAGGCTGTGCTCACTGAGCCTATACTTTGTCAAAGTTTTTCTAAGGTTTTGAACAGTAACCATGGTCAATACGTTTGCCAGGGTGTACTGTCGATTTAGGGCCAGATAGCACTGCATTTTGCTTTGTGTTTGTGCTTGTGTTTCCCAATAAGCAATATAGTTTTGTTTTGACTGTGTTGTAATATGGTTTATCCTGATTGATTGGATGTTCTGGTCCTGAGGCTTCAGTGTGTTAGTAAAACAGGTTTGTGAACTCAGCCCCAGGACCAGCTGGATGAGGGGACTATTTTCTTTGCTCAGCTCTTGGCATTGCAGGGCTTGGTAATGATATGAGAGGGGTCACTGTATTTTAGATGTTTCCAAAACTTAATTGCTCTTTTTTGAGTTTTTATTATTAGTGGATATTGGCCTAATTCTGCCCTGCATGCATTGTTTGTAGTTTTCCTCTGGACATGTAGGAGAATCTTACAGAACTCTGCATGCAGGGTTTCAATGGGGTGTTTGTCCCATTTGATGAAATCTTGTTTTGCAAGTGGACCCCACACCTCGCTGCCATAAAGTGCAATTGGTTCAATGACAAATTCAATTCGTTTTAGCCAATTTTTTCAATTTGAACTTGCTTTTTAATGGCGTAGAATGCCATGCGTGCTTTCTCTCTCAGTTCATTCACTGCTCATTAAGGTGTCCAGTTGAGCTTATGTTTAAACCTAAGTAATTGTAGTGTGTGCAATATTCTATATATGTTGTACCAATTGAGAACTTTGGTCTAATTCCCTGAGATCTGGATCTTCTCTGGAAAATCATTATTTTAGTCTTTTGGGGGTTTACTTCCAGGGCCCAGGTCTGGCAGTACTGCTCTAGCAGGTCCAGGCTCTGCTGTAGACCATGTGCTGTGGGTGACAGCAGGCATAGGTCATCTGCGAAGAGTAGGCATTTAACTTCTGAATTGTGGAGACTAACACCAGGGGCTGAGGATTTTTCTAGAATAGTGGCCAATTCGTTGATGTAAATATTGAAGAGTGCAGGGCTCAGATTGCAACCCTGACGAAGGCCCCGCCCCTGGTTAAAGAATTCAGTTATTTTCTTGCCAATTTTAATGCTGCACGTATTGCCGGTATACATTGATTTAATTATGTCATATGTTTTACCCCCTCCATCACTTTCAATAACTTTGTAGAATAGTCCTGTATGCCAAATAGAATCAAATGCTTTTTGGAAGTCGATAAAGCAAGCGTATATTTTGGTATTATTTTGGTGGACATGTTTATCTATCAGGGTGTAAATATGATCAGTTGTGTGATGTTTTGGTATAAATCCAATTTGGGTTTTACTCAAGACATTGTGCTTATTAAGGAAGTTTAGAACTCTTACAATGATAATACTACAGAAAACCTTCCCCAGGTTACTGTTCACACAAATGCCTCTGTAATTGTTAGGGTCAAATGTGTCTCCGTTCTTAAAGATTAGGGTCCTTGATTCCAGATGTCAGGGAAATAACCTACACTCAGGATCAAATTAAAAAGTTTTAATATAGCCAATTGAAATTGTGCACTAGTGAGTTTGAGCATCTCATTTCGAATGCCATCAGGTCCGCATGCCTTTTTAAATTTGAGAGCCTAAAGTTTCTTATAGAGCTCCTGGTCAGTAATTGGGGAGTCCAATGGATTTTGATTGTCCTTTATAGCTTTTTCTAATCCATTCAACTTCTCGTGAATTTGGCGTTGTTCTGCGTTTGTGTCAATTTGAACGGTGTTGTTGTAACGATCGTCGTAATCCTCCTCCTCGGACGAGGAGGAGAGGCGAGAAGGATCAGACCAATATGCAGAGTGGTTAGTGTCCATGATTGTTTAATGAAAACAGACTGAACACTTAACATACAAAAACAACAAACGTGACAAGCCGCAAACAGTCCCGTGTGGTGATAACACAGACACGCGATACAACCACCCACAAAACACACGTGAAACCCCGGCTGCCTTAGTATGATTCTCAATCAGGGACAAACGATCTACAGCTGCCTCTGATTGAGAATCATACCAGGCCGAACACAAAACCCCAACATAGAAAAACACACATAGACAACCCACCCCAACTCACGCCCTGACCAACTAAATAAATAAAAGAAAAAAGGAACAATAGGTCAGGAACGTGACATAACCCCCCCCTTAAGGTGCGAACTCCGGGCGCACCAGCATAAAGTCTAGGGGAGGGTCTGGGTGGGCGTCTGTCCACGGTGGCGGCTCTGGCGCTGGTCGTGGTCCCCACCCCACATTAGTCACTACCCGCTTTCGTAGCCTCAAAATGACCACCCTCCATATAACCCCCATTAGATTAAGGGGCAGCACCGGACTGAGGGGCAACACCGGACTGAGGGGCAACACAGGAATGAGGGGCGGATCCTGGCTGGCTGGCTCTGGCGGATCCTGGCTGGCTGGCTCAGGCGGATCCTGGCTGGCTGGCTCAGGCGGATCCTGGCTGGCTGGCTCTGGCTGCTCCTGACTGGCTGGCTCAGGCAGCTCCTGACTGGCTGGCTCAGGCAGCTCCTGGCTGGACGGCTCTGGCAGCTCCTGGCTGGACGGCTCTGGCAGCTCCTGGCTGGACGGCTCTGGCAGCTCCTGGCTGGACGGCTCTGGCTGGTCCTGGCTGGACGGCTCTGGCTGGTCCTGGCTGGACGGCTCTGGCTGGTCCTGGCTGGACGGCTCTGGCTGGTCCTGGCTGGACGGCTCATAACAGACGGACAGCTCTGACGGTGCTGTGCAGGCAGACAGCTCAGACACTGGCTGCGCTGAAGAGAAGGAAGGCTCTGACAGCGCTGGACAGGTGGGAGCAGCTGGAGAGAGAACCCGGAGAGACAGCCTGGTGCGGGGGGCTGCCACTGGTGGACTGGTACGTGGAGGTGGCACCGGGTATACCGGACCGTGAAGGAGGACGCGCGCTCTTGAGCACCGAGCCTGCCCAACCTTACCAGGTTGAATGGTCCCCGTAGCCCTGCCAGTGCGGCGAGGTGGAATAGCCCGCACTGGGCTATACTGGCGAACCGGGGACACCATTCGTAAGGCTGGTGCCATGTATGCCGGCCCGAGGAGACGCCCTGGAGGCCAGATGCGTTGGGCCGGCTTCATGACATCCGGCTCGATGCCCAACTTAGCCCTACCAGTGCGGCGAGGTGGAATAGCCCGCACTGGGCTAAGCACGCGTACTGGGGACACCGTGCGCTTTACCGCATAACACGGTGTCTGACCAGTACGACGCCCTCTCACTCCACGGTAAGCACGGGGAGTTGGCTCAGGTATCCTACCTGGCTTTGCCACTCTCCTCGTGTGCCCTCCCCAATAAATTTTTGGGTCTGACTCTCGGGCTCCCAACCGCGTCGCCGCGCTGCCTCCTCATACCAGCGCCTCTCTGCCTTCGCTGCCTCCAACTCCGCCTTGGGACGGCGATATTCCCCTGGCTGAGCCCAGGGTCCTTTGCCGTCCAGGATCTCCTCCCAAGTCCAGGAGTCCTGGGTTTTTTCCCACTGCTGTCGCCTCCCTTCTCCACTCCGCTTGGTCCTAGATTGGTGGGTGGTTCTGTAACGATCGTCGTAATCCTCCTCCTCGGACGAGGAGGAGAGGCGAGAAGGATCAGACCAATATGCAGAGTGGTTAGTGTCCATGATTGTTTAATGAAAACAGACTGAACACTTAACATACAAAAACAACAAACGTGACAAGCCGCAAACAGTCCCGTGTGGTGATAACACAGACACGCGATACAACCACCCACAAAACACACGTGAAACCCCGGCTGCCTTAGTATGATTCTCAATCAGGGACAAACGATCTACAGCTGCCTCTGATTGAGAATCATACCAGGCCGAACACAAAACCCCAACATAGAAAAACACACATAGACAACCCACCCCAACTCACGCCCTGACCAACTAAATAAATAAAAGAAAAAGGAACAATAGGTCAGGAACGTGACAGTTGTAAAGTGTTTTAAAATGGGTTGTCCATATGTCACCATTTTGTATCGCTAATTCCTCTTGTTTAGATTTTTTTAGTGTTTTCCAATTTTGCCAGAAGTTGTTTGTGTTTATGGACTCCTCAATTAGTGTCAGCTGCTTGCTGTTGTACTGTGCTTTTTTGGTTCTGAGTGTTACGTTTATAGAGTTTTAAAGTCTCACAGTAATGAAGGCGTAATTCACCATTATTTGGGTCTCTGTGCTTTTGGTTGGATAGTGTTCTAAGCTTTTTCCTTATAATTTTACAATCTGCATCAAATCAGTTGTCATCTGTGATCTTTTTTTAATTTATTTTTTTAATCAATTTCAATTGTGCTTCTTTTTCCGTTTGCCTGAATATATAGTTGATGTTTTGTACTGCTAGATTGATGCCTTCTTTACTGTGAGTGAATGTGGTATCCAGAAAGTTATCTAAGAGTGTTTGGATATTTTGGTTCCAGGTTGCTTTCTGGTATTCTTCTGTGCTGTTTTGGGCCCATCTGTATGAATGTCTGATGTTGTACAGCTCACTGGGCTGTGAATGTCTGATGTTGTACAGCTCACTGGGCTGTGAATGTGTGGTTGTTTCCATGTCTGTTCTTTTGAGGAACAACGTAATTTGGCTGTGATCAGACAGAGGTGTTAGTGGCTTGACAGTGAATGAGCTGAGAGAGAAAGGGTCAATGTCTGTGATCATATAGTCTACTGTACTGTGGCCAAGAGGTGAGCAGTAGGTGAATCTCCCCAAAGAGTCCCCCCGTAACCTACCATTGACAAAGTAGAGACCCAGGCTTCAACAGAGCTGCAACAGATCTCTTCCGTTGTTGTTGACGGTGCTGTCACTGTTGTTTCTATGGGGGAGATTAAGGCAGTTAGAAACAGTATGGCCTGTAATAAAGCTGTCACCTCGTGTGCTCGTTAGATCAGGTAGTGTTCCTGTGCGCGCATTTGTGTCCCCACAGATGAGCACATTTCTCTGGGCCTGGAAATGGCACGTCTCTTCCTCAAGGGTGGGGAAGATCTCCTCTGAGTAATATGGGGATTCTGAGGGGGGGATATATATTGCGCAAAGGAACACATATTTTTCTGTCAGTACAAGTTCTTTTTTCAGTTTTAACCAAATGTGATATTTACCAATTTTGAGGGGATCTCTCTCTCTCTCTCTCTCTCTCTTTCTTCTCTCTCTACTCTCTCTCTACTCTATCACTCTTTCTTCTCTCTCTACTCTCTCTCTGTCTCTCTCTCTCTCTCTCTCTCTCTCTCTCTCTCTCTCTCTCTCTCTCTTTCTCTCTTCTCTCTCTCTTTCTTCTCTCTCTCTCTTTTTTCTCTCTCTACTCTCTCTCTCTCTTCTCTCTCTCTCTCTCTCTCTCTCTCTCTCTCTCTCTCTCTCTCTCTCTCTCTCTCTCTCTCTCTTTCTCTCTTCTCTCTCTCTTTCTTCTCTCTCTCTCTGTTGTCTCTCACTCCTCTTTCTCTCTTTCAAGTCTGTACATAATTAAAGCTTTCCTTAAGTTTGGGTCAGTCACAGTGCAGGTATTCTGCCACTGTGCACTCTCTGTTCAGGGCCACATAGTTTTGTTAATTCTTTCCAATGTTCTCTCTCTCTACTCTCTCTCTCTCTAAAATATATATATTTTTAACTATCAAGGATAACACAATATTTTTGTGCATTACCTGGTTGAATAAGGCACACCTCTCTCTCTCTTTCTGTTTCAGAGTGTGGAGGTGAACGGGCAGAGTTATAAGATGGAGGGACTTCAGAAGTTCACAGAGTACTCCTTGCGTGTCTTGGCTATGAACCGTTATGGCCCTGGGGTCACCACAGAGGACATGAGCATCACCACGCTGTCTGATGGTACGTCAGAACTACACCTTCTCTTATTGGTTCACTGTGTGTAACACCTTCTCTTATTGGTTCACTGTGTGTAACACCTTCTCTTATTGGTTCACTGTGTGCAACACCTTCTCTTATTGGTTCACTGTGTGTAACACTCACTCTTATTGGTTCATTGATTGAACTACACTCACTCTCATTGGTTCATTTGATAGAACTATAATCAGGTATGGGCAAACATTTCAAAATACAATTATAATATAGACATACAAAGTACGGTAAAGGTCAATGTATCAAAATAAACTACAAAGTACTTGTATTTTGTAATGTATTTAACTAAAATACATTTTCAAGTAGTCGACCTGAACAGCAACAACATTGTCAGTAAGGTCACAAAAACGTTTTACTTGCTATGACTGTGATATGTTGTTGTTTACCTACCCTAGTTGACTGTGATATGTTGTTGTTTACCTACCCTAGTTGACTGTGATATGTTGTTGTTTACCTACCCTAGTTGACTGTGATATGTTGTTGTTTACCTACCCTAGTTGACTGTGATATGTTGTTGTTTACCTACCCTAGTTGACTGTGATATGTTGTTGTTTACCTACCCTAGTTGACTGTGATATGTTGTTGTTTACCTACCCTAGTTGACTGTGATATGTTGTTGTTTACCTACCCTAGTTGACTGTGATATGTTGTTGTTTACCTACCCTAGTTGACTGTGATATGTTGTTGTTTACCTACCCTAGTTGACTGTGATATGTTGTTGTTTACCTACCCTAGTTGACTGTGATATGTTGTTGTTTACCTACCCTAGTTGACTGTGATATGTTGTTGTTTACCTACCCTAGTTGACTGTGATATGTTGTTGTTTACCTACCCTAGTTGACTGTGATATGTTGTTGTTTACCTACCCTAGTTGACTGTGATATGTTGTTGTTTACCTACCCTAGTTGACTGTGATATGTTGTTGTTTACCTACCCTAGTTGACTGTGATATGTTGTTGTTTACCTACCCTAGTTGACTGTGATATGTTGTTGTTTACCTACCCTAGTTGACTGTGATATGTTGTTGTTTACCTACCCTAGTTGACTGTGATATGTTGTTGTTTACCTACCCTAGTTGACTGTGATATGTTGTTGTTTACCTACCCTAGTTGACTGTGATATGTTGTTGTTTACCTACCCTAGTTGACTGTGATATGTTGTTGTTTACCTACCCTAGTTGACTGTGATATGTTGTTGTTTACCTACCCTAGTTGACTGTGATATGTTGTTGTTTACCTACCCTAGTTGACTGTGATATGTTGTTGTTTACCTACCCTAGTTGACTGTGATATGTTGTTGTTTACCTACCCTAGTTGACTGTGATATGTTGTTGTTTACCTACCCTAGTTGACTGTGATATGTTGTTGTTTACCTACCCTAGTTGACTGTGATATGTTGTTGTTTACCTACCCTAGTTGACTGTGATATGTTGTTGTTTACCTACCCTAGTTGACTGTGATATGTTGTTGTTTACCTACCCTAGTTGACTGTGATATGTTGTTGTTTACCTACCCTAGTTGACTGTGATATGTTGTTGTTTACCTACCCTAGTTGACTGTGATATGTTGTTGTTTACCTACCCTAGTTGACTGTGATATGTTGTTGTTTACCTACCCTAGTTGACTGTGATATGTTGTTGTTTACCTACCCTAGTTGACTGTGATATGTTGTTGTTTACCTACCCTAGTTGACTGTGATATGTTGTTGTTTACCTACCCTAGTTGACTGTGATATGTTGTTGTTTACCTACCCTAGTTGACTGTGATATGTTGTTGTTTACCTACCCTAGTTGACTGTGATATGTTGTTGTTTACCTACCCTAGTTGACTGTGATATGTTGTTGTTTACCTACCCTAGTTGACTGTGATATGTTGTGTTTACCTACCCTAGTTGACTGTGATATGTTGTTGTTTACCTACCCTAGTTGACTGTGATATGTTGTTGTTTACCTACCCTAGTTGACTGTGATATGTTGTTGTTTACCTACCCTAGTTGACTGTGATATGTTGTTGTTTACCTACCCTAGTTGACTGTGATATGTTGTTGTTTACCTACCCTAGTTGACTGTGATATGTTGTTGTTTACCTACCCTAGTTGACTGTGATATGTTGTTGTTTACCTACCCTAGTTGACTGTGATATGTTGTTGTTTACCTACCCTAGTTGACTGTGATATGTTGTTGTTTACCTACCCTAGTTGACTGTGATATGTTGTTGTTTACCTACCCTAGTTGACTGTGATATGTTGTTGTTTACCTACCCTAGTTGACTGTGATATGTTGTTGTTTACCTACCCTAGTTGACTGTGATATGTTGTTGTTTACCTACCCTAGTTGACTGTGATATGTTGTTGTTTACCTACCCTAGTTGACTGTGATATGTTGTTGTTTACCTACCCTAGTTGACTGTGATATGTTGTTGTTTACCTACCCTAGTTGACTGTGATATGTTGTTGTTTACCTACCCTAGTTGACTGTGATATGTTGTTGTTTACCTACCCTAGTTGACTGTGATATGTTGTTGTTTACCTACCCTAGTTGACTGTGATATGTTGTTGTTTACCTACCCTAGTTGACTGTGATATGTTGTTGTTTACCTACCCTAGTTGACTGTGATATGTTGTTGTTTACCTACCCTAGTTGACTGTGATATGTTGTTGTTTACCTACCCTAGTTGACTGTGATATGTTGTTGTTTACCTACCCTAGTTGACTGTGATATGTTGTTGTTTACCTACCCTAGTTGAGTCACTCAGGAGAAGTGTGTCTTGCTAAATGACCAAAATGTTCACGTTCATTAGGACACTCAACGGAAAACTTTTTTTTTTTTTAACGAAAATAACATTCTACGATAGCCTAACGTTTCTTATTGACTCCAGGTAGTTTGTTGTTTCAGTCTGTTTTCTTCCTTTTGGTGCCAAATGAACAGACCCCTTTTGCTGTGAATTGGTTCAATGTGTGTTTACTGAAAGTCACACTGTGTCTTTCATGCTTTTCACTTCTGATTGCAGTGAGATAAACAGCTACATAATGAATTAAAACTTAATCAAGAATTAATTAAATCGTTTATCCTCTATTACTAAATGTCTCATTGCATTTGACACACATGAGTTGCTTGCATGTCACCAGTCAATGTGTTTGAGTCCCAAATGGCAACCTATTCCACCTATATAGTACACTACTTTTGACCAGACCCTTAAGGTGGGGAATAGAGAATAAGGGGGACATTTTATTTTGGACACACATCCAGTGTATGAATTTTGCACACTTTAATTTTCTCGTTAATCAATTTCTGGTGGTGTCAGTCAACTCTGACAGCCCACATGGCTCCACGTTGGAATAGTCTGATTACCTGCTCCAGCGCTCTTTAAGAATCAAGAGGATATGTACCAAATGGTACCCTATTCCCTGTGTAGTGCACTACATTTGACCAGGGCCCCATAGTGCTTTGTTCAAATATTAGTGCACTATGTAGAGAATAGGATGGCCACTCGGGACACTTTCACAGACAGTCTCAT
Source organism: Salvelinus namaycush (assembly GCF_016432855.1). NCBI lineage: Eukaryota > Metazoa > Chordata > Actinopteri > Salmoniformes > Salmonidae > Salvelinus > Salvelinus namaycush. The sequence goes on along the minus strand of NC_052337.1, from coordinate 120,486 downwards.
CAAACCGCAGATTAATTGAGTCCCGAAGACATTCCCCTGGGACAGCGTCAACAACTCTTGTTCCATTGGTTGCTTCACCTGTGAACATTTCCTACAGTACACTACATTACCTGCAGAAAGGGGACGTATTCCCCAACCTTCAACCTCCTAAACACAGATGACCTACCTGGAGAGGGGCTGTACTCCAGATTACCTACCTGGAGAGGGGCTGTACTCCAGATTACCTACCTGGAGAGGGGCTGTACTCCAGATTACCTACCTGTAGAGGGGCTGTACTCCAGATTACCTACCTGGAGAGGGGCTGTACTCCAGATTACCTACCTGTAGAGGGGCTGTACTCCAGATTACCTACCTGGAGAGGGGCTGTACTCAAGATTACCTACCTGGAGAGGGGCTGTACTCCCCAGGAACAGATTACCTCCCTGTAGAGGGGCTGTACTCCAGATTACCTACCTGTAGAGGGGCTGTACTCCCCAGGAACATTTCCTACGGTACCTGAGAGGGGACATAATATTACACACCCTTCTCAGAGGACCAGCGGCTGTATCTACCAAGCGTCTGAAAATTAGAGTGTTGATTCCGTATCAGTTTAGCCTTTTTGATTGGATGGAATCGGATGGACGTGATCCATGATCAACACACCTACTCTGGAATACTTGATAGAGTACAGACTTTATTATTTTGTGATTCCAGTTAGATCTACTCAAACAAACTGAATTCTGTTTCGTGATACTGTGCACCTAAACAGATCCTCCAGACGTTAGAGTTCTGGCGTTTTCTTTTTAAAAGTTAGTTCAGGGTTTGTTGTCTAGTCTGATCTCGGGCTTGTCTTATCCCACCTCTCTTTCTCTCTCTCTCTCTCTCTCTCTCTCTCTCTCTCTCTCTCTCTCTCTCTCTCTCTCTCTCTCTCTCTCTGTCTCTCTGTCTCTCTGTCTCTCTCTCTCTCTCTCTCTGTCTCTCTGTCTCTCTGTCTCTCTCTCTCTCTCTGTCTCTCTCTCTCTCTCTCTCTCTCTCTCTCTCTCTCTCTCTCTCTCTCTCTCTCTCTCTCTTTCTCTCTCTCTCTGTGTACTATTTTGTTTTGTGACATTTTCCTCTTTTGTTATGGCTTTCATGTTGTCTCTTATTTGGATCAGAGCCAAATCTTTGACTGACTGGAATCAGACGTTTCAATAGTTCTTTTTACTTTTGCTGGTTGTCCCGGGAGATAAATTGTACGCTATCAAAGAAAGTTGCGAACACAAAGAAGGATCAGAGAGGATCTTGTTTGCTACACACAGCTTTAACTGGTTCTAAAACTGGAAGCTATGCTATGCTACTGAACTCACCTTTAATTGGATCTCAAACTGGAAGCTACGCTAGGCTACTGAACTCACCTTTAATTGGATCTCAAACTGGAAGTTATGCTAGGCTACGGAACCAAACCTTTAATTGGATCTCAAACTGGAAGCTATGCTAGGCTACGAAACCAAACCTTTAATTGGATCTCAAACTGGAAGCTATGCTAGGCTACGGAACCTCAGCTTCTAATTTCAAATATCTATCATGTTGTTTAACTGTGATGAGCTGTCTAACGTCAAGCTATTGATTTAAGTGAACTGTTAACCCCAGGATTATGACTGTGCTGTGTAGTAATTCTCATAGATTGAAGAGGACCGGCCTCTTTATCAACCCTCTCCAGCTTGAAAGACTTACAATGCAGCTCATTAATGTTTTGCCTGTTGATCGCGATGTGTCAGCGACATAATGTGAAGAGAGGAGTGCAAACTGCAAATCGCACAGACAGACTTTTCACTTGGATTTGTCGTCATGTTCTGCTGAGAGCTTCAAAGAGCAGTGATCACTGGGAACAAGCGCTGTGATCTCTGAAAGTTTTTGATGTTTTTCGGTTCTGATGGGAACAAGCTTGTGTACAGGAAACGGTGGCGGTGGTAGTGTCAGGGTTGCCGTCATGGGAGGGCCTTAAGGGGCCTGGCTCGCACTAACGTACCTCCTTGCCCGTCCAAATAAAATATTGAAGTACTGATCATTTATTTGACCGAGACGCGCGCCGACAGAAAGACACATCAATCTCAGTTTAAGCATCCGAGAGAAACAGCACCTCCCTGTCTCAGTATGTGTAGACCATGTATCTGATGCTGTCTGGACAGTGAAACAGCACCTCTCTGTCTCAGTATGTGTAGACCATGTATCTGATGCTGTCTGGACAGTGAAACAGCACCTCTCTGTCTCAGTATGTGTAGACCATGTATCTGATGCTGTCTGGACAGTGAAACAGCACCTCTCTGTCTCAGTATGTGTAGACCATGTATCTGATGCTGTCTGGACAGTGAAACAGCACCTCTCTGTCTCAGTATGTGTAGACCATGTATCTGATGCTGTCTGGACAGTGAAACAGCACCTCTCTGTCTCAGTATGTGTAGACCATGTATCTGATGCTGTCTGGACAGTGAAACAGCACCTCTCTGTCTCATTATGTGTAGAACATGTATCTGATGCTGTGTGGACATTGAAACAGCACCTCTCTGTCTCAGTATGTGTAGACCATGTATCTGATGCTGTCTGGACCAAAGTAGTGTGGCATGTGATACTGTTTCTGCCCAGACAGCATCAGATACACGGGTACATGTAGAGGGGCTCTGTTTCTCTCGTTCGGATGCTTTTCTCAGGTGATATAGTTTCAGCAGAGAGGAAGAGGTAAAGCAAGAGGGCTCACTCCCACCAAAATCTGTCCAGTTCAAGCCCAATGCGTTTCTATGGGAATAATATGCAGACCTAAGCTTGTCGCCTGCCTTCCCGCCTTTGGGGACAAAGACTCCCGTTGTTAAGGCGGAGACATGAGCATCTCCTCGTTATATACAGATCTCTGGTTTCAGCCTCTTGTGACTAGGAAAGGAAAGATGGAGGCTTCACAGTGCCCCTGTTAGGATGCTGGGTTGACCTAAAGTACATCCATGACATTATTACTTCTGTCTCAAGCATTTACGTTCAAAACACTTCCCCAGGGAGCATGACTTAGCCACAGAGGATCATTAGCTTCTTTTGGAGAAAAAAAAAATTGCTGGTGATTGTTTCAAATCAAGTGTGTTTTTTTGGGGGGGGGGGGGAAGCACTGCATTTTGGGTTAGTTACGCGTGGAAAATAAGACTAGTTGACTGAGTTGCGGCTGTCAGTGAAAAGTGTCTAGAAAAAAAATCTGTGTCGAGATAAACGTGTCTTGAGTTATAATTTAAAACGTGGAGACAAGAAGAAGGGGGGAGGAGGGGAGTGGTGAAGATGTGGTGCGTCTCTCTACAGAATGCCTGCTAGCAATAGCTCAAGTCAGAACAGAGAGATAGGGAGGCAGACAGACAGGCGGAGAAGAGAGATACATGTGATTGAAAGAACCTGAATTTTAATCAGGATATTTTCTACTGTTTTTATTTTATCGGCTTTTAGGCCTTTATGTATTTTACTTAGTTGATGATGGAAGTTATAGAGATATCTGAGATACTGCTACATTGACCTGTAGATTATCTCTGAGTTGTAGACATGTAGATTATCTCTGAGTTATAGACCTGTAGATTATCTCTGAGTTATAGACCTGTAGATTATCTCTGAGTTACAGACCTGTAGATTATCTCTGAGTTATAGACCTGTAGATTATCTCTGAGTTATAGACCTGTAGATTATCTCTGAGTTATAGACCTGTAGATTATCTCTGAGTTATATACCTGTAGATTATCTCTGAGTTACAGACCTGTAGATTATCTCTGAGTTATAGACCTGTAGATTATCTCTGAGTTATGCTGCTACATTGGCCTATAGACTATCTCTGAGTTATAGACTTCCTGCTACATTGTCCTATAGACTATCTCTGAGTTATAGGTCTACTGCTACATTGGCCTATAGACTATCTCTGAGTTATAGGCCTGCTGCTACATTGGCCTATAGACTATCTCTGAGTTATAGGCTCTCATTTCTTTAGCCTCCAATGGATCACTGTGTATCAATGTGTCCGTATGGCAGAGACTAGTTAAATATTTATAATTTTACTTCAGATTTTTACGATTAACCATGTGACAAATGATTTTGAGAAACTAAAATGTAAACTGTTCCATGAAAATGTGCATCTGAAAAGAATCAGAACTGGCACACAGATCGGTAGAGATGGTAGAATAGATGGTAGGATAAATGGTAGAATAGATGGTAGGATAGATGGTAGGATTAATGGTAGGATAAATGGTAGGATAAATGGTAGGATAGATGGTAGAATGAATGGTAGGATAGATGGTAGGATAGATGGTAGGATAGGATAAATGGTAGAATAGATGGTAGGATAGATGGTAGGATAGGATAAATGGTAGGATAAATGGTAGGATGAATGGTAGGATAGATGGTAGGATAAATGGTAGAATTGATGGTAGGATAAATGGTAGGATAGATGGTAGGATAGGATAAATGGTAGGATAGATGGTAGGATAGATGGTAGGATAGATGGTAGGATAGATGGTAGGATAGGATAAATGGTAGGATAGATGGTAGGATAATTTGTAGGATAGGATAAATGGTAGGATAAATGGTAGAATAGATGGTAGGATAAATGGTAGGATAGATGGTAGGATAGATGGTAGGATAGATGGTAGGATAGATGGTAGGATAAATGGTAGGATAAATGGTAGGATAGGATAAATGGTAGGATAAATGGTATGATGAATGGTAGGATGAATGGTAGGATAGATGGTAGGATAAATGGTAGAATTGATGGTAGGATAGATGGTAGGATAAATGGTAGGATAAATGGTAGAATAGATGGTAGGATGATGGTAGGATGATGGTAGGATAGATGGTAGGATGATGGTAGGATAGATGGTAAGATAAATTGTAGGATAGATGGTAGGATAGATGGTAGGATAAATGGTAGGATGATGGTAGGATAGATGGTAGGATAGATGGTAGAATAAATGGTAGGATAAATGGTGGAATAAATGGTAGGATAGATGGTAGGATACATGGTAGGATAAATGGTAGGATGATGGTAGGATAAATGGTAGGATAGATGGTAGAATAAATGGTAGGATAAATGGTAGGATAAATGGTGGAATAAATGGTAGGATAGATGGTAGGATACATGGTAGGATAAATGGTAGGATAAATGGTAGGATAAATGGTAGGATAAATGGTAGGATAAATGGTAGGATAAATGGTAGGATAAATGGTAGGATAAATGGTAGGATAGATGGTAGGGTAAATGGTAGGGTAAATGGTAGGATAAATGGTAGGATAATGGGTAGGATAATGGGTAGGATAAATGGTAGGATAAATGGTAGGATAAATGGTAGGATAGATGGTAGGATAGATGGTAGGATAAATGGTAGGATAAATGGTAGGATAAATGGTAAGCTTCCGCATATTTGAAACTCACCAGCTGTCTACTGTATGTTCTTCACTATTACAACCATTTTTTTTTAAATGGGTGCGAGCACCTGAACACACAGGTGAAGAAACGGGCCTGCCTATGGGAATCAAAGGCCCGTCCAACTGATTGGTTCTGGTGCACTTCCACACCCAATATCTGAAAATCCTCAGCAGCACTCTGGCAAAGTCATTGGCACTCAATGAGCATACTGGTGGTTCCCAACTCCGGTCCTCAAGTACCCCCCCAACAGTATAAATACTTGAGAACCGGAGTTGGGAACCATTGTTTTACACAACTTACTTCTTGTCCAAATGAATCAGTTGAATCAGTCGAATCAGTTGAATCAGTCGAATCAGTCGAATCAGTTGAATCAGTTGAATCAGTTGAATCAGTCGAATCTGCTGAATCAGTCGAATCATTTGAATCATTTGAATCAGTTGAATCAGTTGAATCCACTGGGGGTCTATTCCTCCCTGCTTGGTGCCTATCAAGCTATAGAGCCTAGCCCACTCCTCTGTCCATCCCTCTCTCTCTCTCTCTGTCTCTCTGTCTCTCTGTCTCTCTCTCTCTGTCTGTCTCTCTCTCTCTCTCTCTCTCTCTCTCTCTCTCTCTCTCTCTCTCTCTCTCTCTCTCTCCCTCTGTCACTTTCAGTTCAAAGCAAGGTGCCAAACGGAGCCTTTGGGTCTTCTGTTCCTTTCAGCTCCTCCCATCCCCCCTCAGCTCCTCTTAGCCCCTCCCAACTCCGCTTAGCCCCCCCCCCCCCCCCCCCCCCCCCCCCCCAACCCCCCCCCCCCAACCCCCACCCCCCCCCCCCCCCCCCCCCCAACCCCCCCTAGCTCCTCCCAGCCCCTCGCAACTCCTCCCAGCTCCTTCCGGCCCCACCCTCCCAGTTTTCAATGCGTTGTGCGGTTGGAAATAAATAATTACCCCGGAATACCTCTGCATCACACAAAGACAAGGCGGTTAGAATAAAAAATCGCAAATCTGGACTCATCAGACCAAAGGACAGATTTCCACCAGTCTAATGTCTATTGCTCGTGTTTTGGCCAAAGCAAGTCTCTTCTTATTATTGGTGTCCTTTAGTAATGGTTTCTTTGCAGCAATTCAACCATGAAAGCCTGATTCACACAGTCTCCTCTGAACAGTTGATGTTGAGATGTGTCTGTTACTTGAACTCTGTGAAGCTTTTATTTGGGCTGCAATCTGAGGTGTAGTTAACTCTAATGAACTTATCCTCTGCAACAGAGGTAACTCTGGGTCTTCCTTTCCGGTGGCGGTCCTCATGAGAGCCAGTTTCATCATAGTGCTTGATGGTTTTTACGACTGCACTTGAAGAAACGTTCAACAATTTTGACTGACCTTCATGTCTTAAAATAATGATGGACTGTTGTTTCTCTTTGCTTATTTGAGCTGTTCTTGCCATAATATGGACTTGGTCTTTTACCAAATAGGGCTATCATCTGTATACCAACCCTCCCCTGTCACAACACTACTGAAATTCCACTAATAAAAAAAAAAAGAAATTCCACTAATTAACTTTTAATAAGGCACACCTGTTAATTGAAATGCATTCCAGGTGACTACCTCATAAAGCTTGTTGAGAGAATGACAATAGTGTGCAAAGCTTTCATCAAGGTGAAGGGAAGCTACTTTGAAGAATCTCAAATATAAAATATATTTTGATTTGTTTAACACTTTTTTTTGGTCACTATGTGTTAATTTATACTTTTAATGTCTTATTCTACAATGTAGAAAATAGTGTCACGTAGAGTAGGCCAGAAGGCTAAACTGGAAAACCTAACCTCTATCAAAATAAAAAGATGGCGGAACCGCAAAAGTTCTTCTGTGCAAAGGTGTTTATTTACAAGGTGATTCCGGAACAAAAACAACAGTACTGCCATCAAACGTCTACCTTATGGGACAGCTTAAAACAATGCTGCCCCATCCACAGCTCAATCCAAAATGCCTCCCCATGAACTGAAAGAGAGGCTCCTTTTGTAGGGCTAGCCCCTCCCCTCAGAACAATTAACACTAATTAATTAAGCAATTAACTATACAAACCTACATTTTCCATTAACTAAACATACTAAAGGATATACATTGCAACCCGTTTTTAAACAATACCACAACATAACATTTACAACATTACATCACTACTGACAATATCTTTCAATATGCCCATTTACATTAATGAGCCATTTGGGACAGGCACTATAAAGTCAGCCCAATCCCTTAGCTCGGGTCCTTTTCCAGCATACCCGGAAGCTACCGAGATGGAGAGAGAGAGGAACAGAACGAACAAACAAAGCGCTCATCCACAACATTGATAAGTATAATAAATATTGCATATCTTAAATATGAACACTGACAAGTGTGAAATGTATGTACTAAGACAGAAGTTAATTTGTGTGTCGACCCACATTGTTAACTTATCTTATAACGGAGCAGGGAGGAGTGATGAATGTGTGCGTTAAAGAACCAAATGCTGCCCGCGGCCAGTGACGGACTTCTACGTCACAATAGTAAAAATAAAGAAAAACACTTAAATGAGTCGGTGTGTCCAAACTTTTGACTGGTACTAAATATTATTATACTCCGGACTCGGACATTGCTCGTCCTAATATTTAAATATTATTTTACTTTTATATTTGAGTATTGTTGTGCATTGTTAGATACTACTGCACTGTTGGAGCTAGGAACACAAGCATTTCGCTACACCCACAATAACATCTGCTAGACATGTGTATGCGACCAATAACATTTGATTTGATTGATTTCCCTCTCAGCCCCTGCCATTCCTTTTCAGCCCATCCCAGCTCCTCTCAGCCCCTCCCAGCTCCCCCCAGCCCCACCCAGCTACTCCCAGCCCCACCCAGCTCCTCCCAGCCCCACCCAGCTCCTCTCAGCCCCTCCCAGCTCCTCTCAGCTCCTCCCAGCCCCACCCAGCTCCTCCCAGCTCCTCCCAGCCCCACCCAGCCCCTCCCAGCCCCTCCCAGCTCCTTTCAGCCCCTCCCATTCCTTACCAGCCCTTCCTAGCTCCTCCCAGCTCCTCCCAGCCCCACCCAGCTCCTCTCAGCCCCTCCCAGCTCCTTTCAGCCCCTCCCATTCCTTTCCAGCCCTTCCGAGCTCCTCCCAGCCCCACCCAGCTCCTCCCAGCCCCACCCAGCTCCTCTCAGCCCCATCCAGCTCCTCCCAGCCCCACCCGGCTCCTCCCAGCCCCACCCAGCTCCTCTCAGCCCCACCCAGCTCCTCCCAATCCATGTCCAGCCCTTCCTAGCTCCTTCCAGCCCCACCCAGCTCCTCCCAGCCCCTCCCAGCTCCTCTCAGCCCCATCCAGCTCCTCCCAGCCCCACCCGGCTCCTCCCAGCCCCACCCAGCTCCTCTCAGCCCCACCCAGCTCCTCCCAATCCATGTCCAGCCCTTCCTAGCTCCTTCCAGCCCCACCCAGCTCCTCCCAGCCCCTCCCAGCTCCTCTCAGCCCCACCCAGCTCCTCCCAACTCCTCTCAGCCCCTCCCAATCATTTTCCAGCCCTTCCTAGCTCCTCCCAGCCCCTCCCTACTCCTCTCAGCCCCTCCCAATCAATTTCCAGCCCTTCCTAGCTCCTCCTAGTCCCACCCAGCTCCTCCCAGCCCCTCCCAACTCCTCTCAGCCCCTCCCAATCCATTTCCAGCCCTTCCTAGCTCCTCCTAGTCCCACCCAGCCTCTCTCAACTCCTCTCAGCCCCTCCCAATCCATTTCCAGCCCTTCCTAGCTCCTCCCAGCCCCACCTAGCTCCTCCCAGCCCTCACAACTTTCTTATAGCTGCTGATTGTCTCCTCGTATTATCTTCAGTGCAGAGCTGAGAGGGTTAAGAGGGTTGAAGGAATGTATCTTCTGTCAGATCCCATTAACGGTGGCTCAATGTTTTAAATGAGCCCCAAGAGCTGAATTATATATCCCTGCTTAGTTAATGCTCCTTGTGCTGTCGTAATGAAACCACCGGGCCGGCCGACTGCAGCCACCGTCGCTTCTCTCTCTCTTTATTGCCGGCTGGCTTCTCCTTTCTCCCTCTGAGGTAATTAATTACTCCCCCCCCCCTCCCTCCCTCCCACACACCGCCAGTCCACACGCCGGTCACTCGACCACCACGGCTTTACGCCAAGCCTGTACTTCAGGCACACTGCCGACCAGGCTGGCGGGTCACTCAAGCACATGCCAATGTCACTACTACCAACCGGCCTCCTCCACTACCTGTGGACTGTGTGCTGCCAGAACCTGTAGAGCTGAAGGAGTTCAATAGTCTGCAAAACCTGGAATTATGGCATCTTTCATAGCTGTTTAAAATATAGTGGTCTCTTCCTCTGAGTGTATAGAATGTTGTCATTGATAGATGAGATATGTAGAAAGGGTCAGTCTTGTTATCTGTCATTCGTGTTACCTAATTAGGTCATTCTAAAAGGGGTCGTTTCCATCCTGCGTGCCCATTGGCCCGGGCTGGAGAGGCCCTGTCGTAGATAAGCCTGACGGAGTGTCTCTTTAATGTCACCATTTACTTTGTTCACTACATCTAAAAACTAGGAAGTCCATTCAAAGGAGACCAGATCACCGTATCCTCTGTTCTCAATAATCTAAGTCACTACATCTAAAACTAGGAAGTCCATTAAAGGAAGACAAGATTTTCTTCAGCCTACTGTAATTCAACCTATTTAGTTTCTAGACAGGAAATGTACTTCAATTACTTACTTAAATAGGTTTTGTGTCGATATTCTGAAGCGATATCTCGTCAAATGTAATTTGATAATTCAATGTTCAAATAACTAGTGTTAAGTCTGTGTGTTAAAGAGAGGAAGACGGATGTGTCTACAATCATTTAGAATCATTTGACTTGATCAGAATGGGACTGTAATAAATCTTGACTCTAGTACACATGCTGTACCTGTACGCTATAGCAGGGGTCCCCAAATTACAGTCAGTCGCGGGACGATTTGTTCTTGAGCAAATGGTCGGTGTGCCGGAACAAAATTATAAATAATTTGTACGCTACATATTGACCGCAAGAATGCTAAACGGATATAGAATTTGACAAAAAACGGAATAATTGATTACATTGGGATACGATCACATACAGGATGCCTCTATATTAATGCGTGGGAATACTTGGTAACAGATGTTTTTCTTAAAATGAAAATCACTTTTGAGCTGAGTTCCTGGTGATTTTACAGTCCCTCATGTCCAACAACAGATGTGTGTCGTGTGTCAGCTATTGTGGAACCCTGCTTTTAAATGTATGTATTTGTTTCATTCATTTATTTTATCATGTGTTATTTCATCCACAGTGCCAAGTGCTCCACCACAAAACATCTCCTTGGAAGTGGTCCTCTCAAGAGTGAGTACATGCATTTTGTGATTTAAAATATATAATACAGTGGGGCAAAAAAGTATTTAGTCAGCCACCAATTGTGCAAGTTCTCCCACTTAAAAAGATGAGAGCGGCCTGTAATTTTCATCATAGGTACACTTCAACTATGACAGACAAAATTAGAAAAAAAATTACAGAAAATCACATTGTAGGATCTTTAATGAATTTATTTGCAAATTATGGTGGAAAATAAGTATTTGGTCACCTACAAACAAGCACGATTTCTGGCTCTCACAGACCTGTAACTTCTTCTTTAAGAGGCTCCAATTGCACAATTGGTGGCTGACTAAATACTTTTTTGCCCCACTGTATGTGTAAATATATATGCTTTGGGCTATAAAACATCAATGCTATAAAGTTGTTTGATGAAATTTCCACACACCTCAGTCCGAGACCCAGAAAATATGTATTTTTATTGACTTGAATGTCTTGGCTTCACCTTCCAGCCATTTGGGTCTGTCTGTATGAACCTAAATGATTGATTATACACATTGCTCTAATCCAGAATGAGCTGCCTACCTTGCTGCAGACAGACGGACAGACGGACAGACGGACAGACGGACAGAGGGACAGAGGGACAGAGGGACAGAGGGACAGAGGGACAGAGGGACAGAGGGACATAAGGAGACAGACAGACAGACAGACAGACAGACAGACAGACAGACAGACAGACAGACAGACAGACAGACAGACAGACAGACAGACAGACAGACAGACAGACAGACAGACAGACAGACAGACAGACAGACAGACAGTGTGTTTTTACCAGAGTGGATCCCTGGAGTAGCAGAATAATTCAGAACAGCCAAAAGTTGTGTCTCAGAAAAACTGTTTGCAGTAGCTGGGGCCCCTACAGGCTTCGGTGACTGGGGCCCCTACAGGCTTCGGTGACTGGGGCCCCTACAGGCTTCAGTAGCTGGGGCCCCTACAGGCTTCGGTGACTGGGGCCCCTACAGGCTTCGGTGACTGGGGCCCCTACAGGCTTCAGTAGCTGGGGCTCCTACAGAAATCAGTGACTGGGGCCCCTGCTGGCTTCAGTAGCTGGGGCCCCTACAGGCTTCGGTGACTGGGGCCCCTACAGGCTTCAGTAGCTGGGGCTCCTACAGAAATCAGTGACTGGGGCCCCTGCTGGCTTCAGTGGCTGGGGCCCCTACAGGCTTCAGTAGCTGGGGCCCCTACAGGCTTCAGTGGCTGGGGCTCCTACAGGCTTCAGTGGCTGGGGACCATACAGGCTTGGTGTGGCTCCCGAGGAGGGCATAGTGCTTGAGAAAGTGGAAAAAGAGAGGAAATTCAAGCCTTGAAGAGCCTTGAACAGCACAAACAGATTTGGGACCAGAAAATATGTCCAAGCCTTGAAGTTCCAGCCTTGGATATATTCTACAAATCATTTGTATTGTCTCAGGTGTTTTCTGTTAACCTGAATGCTCATTTATTCCAACATTCATCCACATTTGCAGTAGAAACATTGAGAGAGAGAGAAGCTTCATTCAGAAGTCTAGATCTGACAGAACTATTCAGACTAGTTAGTCTACTGACAGTATTTTCAACAACAACAACAAAAAGAGCAGCAGTTGTCAGTGATATTTCTATCATATAAAGGAACTGTGATATCTAGCTGCCACGGCACCAGCTAGCCTAGACTAGATGAGTAAAGAGTCACCTTCTTTTTTTTTAAGTGTTTGACTCTTTAGAAGATAAAACCTTGGGGGATTTTTTTATGAGTAGGTCATGGCATCTCTCTAAAACCACTTCAGGTGGGAATTGAATCTACTGTAACACCTTGTGGTGGTGGAAGAATGGATTATATTGTCATTATTTAGAGTGACCTTCCCAATCTGGTCATGTATGACTAACGTTATAGTACATTATATGTCCCAATGGGGACTCTCTATTCATTTTATAGGTGTCTGGTCAAAAGTAGCAACGTACATAGGGAATAGGTTGCAATTTTAGGACACAGAAAACAGTAAAACACTGATCAATTTCAACAGGACAGACTGAGTGCTGTCTAAACAATATGCATTGGCATTTCATATCATTATTGACAATATTTCAAAACATAAGAGAATGAGAACTTGATGCTTTAATAGAAAGTCATTTCGGGAAGGTTTATGGTATTAAGAAAGTCTTATAGAGATAATGATGTGTGATAGAGATAATGTTGTGTGATAGAGTTAGCGATAATGATGTGTGATAGAGTTATAGAGATAATGATGTGTGATAGAGTTAGAGATAATGATGTGTGATAGAGTTAGAGATAATGCTGTGTGATAGTTATAGAGATAATGATGTGTGATAGTTATAGAGATAATGATGTGTGATAGAGTTATAGAGATAATGCTGTGTGATAGAGTTATAGAGATAATGATGTGTGATAGAGTTATAGAGATAATGCTGTGTGATAGAGATCATGGTGTGCGATAGAGTTATAGAGATAATGCTGTGTGATAGAGTTATAGAGATAATGCTGTGTGATAGAGTTAGAGATAATGATGTGTGATAGAGTTATCGAGATAATACTGTGTGATATAGTTAGAGATAATGCTGTGTGATATAGTTATAGAGAGCATGATGTGTGATAGAGTTAGAGATAATGATGTGTAATAGAGTTATAGAGATACTGATGTGTGATAGAGTTATAGAGATAATGATGTGTGATAGAGTTATAGAGATAATGCTGTGTGATAGAGCAATAGAGATAATGATGTGTGATAGAGTTATAGAGATAATGATGTGTGATAGTTATAGAGATAATGATGTGTGATAGTTATAGAGATAATGATGTGTGATAGAGTTATAGAGATAATGCTGTGTGATAGAGTTATAGAGATAATGATGTGTGATAGAGTTATAGAGATAATGCTGTGTGATAGAGATCATGGTGTGCGATAGAGTTATAGAGATAATGCTGTGTGATAGAGTTAGAGATAATGATGTGTGATAGAGTTATCGAGATAATACTGTGTGATATAGTTAGAGATAATGCTGTGTGATATAGTTATAGAGAGCATGATGTGTGATAGAGTTAGAGATAATGATGTGTAATAGAGTTATAGAGATACTGATGTGTGATAGAGTTATAGAGATAATGATGTGTGATAGAGTTATCGAGATAATGCTGGGTGATAGAGTTATAGAGATCATGATGTGTGATAGAGTTAGAGATAATGCTGTGTGATAGAGCTATAGAGATACTGATGTGTGATAGAGTTATAGAGATAATGATGTGTGATAGAATTATAGAGATAATGATGTGTGATAGAGTTAGAGATAATCATGTGTAATAGAGTTATAGAGATACTGATGTGTGATAGAGTTATAGAGATAATGATGTGTGATAGAGTTATCGAGATAATGCTGTGTGATAGAGTTATAGAGATCATGCTGTGCGATAGAGTTATAGAGATAATGCTGTGTGATAGAGTTACAGAGATCATGCTGTGTGATAGAATTATATAGATGATGTGTGATAGAGTTAGAGATAATGGTGTGTGATAGAGTTGTAGAGATAATGCTGTGTGATAGAGTTATATAGATAATGATGTGTGATAGAGTTAGAGATAATGATGTGTAATAGAGTTATAGAGATCATGCTGTGTGATAGCATTATATAGATAATGATGTGTGATAGAGTTCTAGAGATAATGCTGTGTGATAGAGTTCCATTCACTAAGTATATGGTTGGTTTTGGACAGCTAGGCTTAATGGTTTATACGTTGACAGTCAGAAACACATTACACTATTATAGAAAGTTGAATGACTTCCATACTGACCTCCTAACCCTTATTCTAACCCTAACCCTAACCATAAACACAATCATTACCCTAACCCTTATTCTAACCCTTACCCTAACCATAAACACAATCATTACCCTAACCCGTATTCTAACCCTAACCCTAACCATAAACACAATCATTACCCTAACCCGTATTCTAACCCTAACCATAAACACAATCATTACCCTAACCCATATTCTAACCCTTACCCTAACCCTAACCATAAACACAATCATTACCCTAACCCGTATTCTAACCCTAACCATAAACACAATCATTACCCTAACCCTTACACTAACCCTACAATCAAGCATTACCCTAAGCCTTACCCTTACCCTAAACTCAAGCATTACCCCAAACCTTACCCTAACCCCAAGCATTACCCTAACTCTAACCCTAAACCTTACCCTGATGGATCTAACTGGTTTATATCAAGACGGAGATAACTGGTTCATATCAGGATGGAGATAACTGGTTCATATCAGGATGGAGATAACTGGTTCATATCAGGATGGAGATAACTGGTTCATATCAGGACGGAGATAACTGGTTCATATCAGGACGGAGATAACTGGTTCATATCAGGACGGAGATAACTGGTTCATATCAGGACGGAGATAACTGGTTCATATCAGGGCGGAGATAACTGGTTCATATCAGGACGGAGATAACGGGTTCATATCAGGACGGAGATAACTGGTTCATATCAGGATGGATATATATATATGATTCATATCAGGACAGAGATAACTGGTTCATATCAGGACGGAGATACCTGGTTCATATGAGGACGGAGCTAACTGGTTCATATCAGGACAGAGATAATTGGTTCATATGAGGACGGAGATAACTGGTTCATATCAGGACGGAGATAACGGGTTCATATCAGGACGGAGATAACTGGTTCATATCAGGATGGATATATATATATGATTCATATCAGGACAGAGATAACTGGTTCATATCAGGACGGAGATACCTGGTTCATATCAGGGCGGAGATAACTGGTTCATATCAGGATGGATATATATATGGTTCATATCAGGATGGAGATAACTGGTTCATATGAGGACAGATATAACTGGTTCATATCAGGACAGAGATAATTGGTTCATATGAGGACGGAGATAGCGGGTTCATATGAGGACGGAGATAGCGGGTTCATATGAGGACGGAGATAACTGGTTCATATCAGGACGGAGATAACTGGATCATATCAGGACGGAAAGAACTGGTTCATATCAGGACGGAGATAACTGGTTCATATCAGGGTGGAGATAACTGGTCCATATCAGGTTGGAGATAACTGGTTCATATCAGGATGGATATATATATATGGTTCATATCAGGACGGAGATAACTGGTCCATATCAGGACGGAGATAACTGGTTCATATCAGGACGGAGATAACTGGTTCATATCAGGACGGAGATAGCTGGTTCATATCAGGACAGAGATAACTGGTTTATATCAGGACGGAGATAACTGGTTCATATCAGGGCGGAGATACCGCGTTCATACCAGGACGGAGATAACTGGTTCATATCAGGACAGAGATAACTGGTTCATATCAGGATGGAGATAACCGGTTCATATCAGGACGTATATAACTGATTCATATCTGGACAGAGATAACTGGTTCATATCAGGACGGAGATAACTGGTTCATATGAGGACGTAGATAACTGGTTCATATCAGGACTGAGATAACTGGTTCATATCAGGATGGAGATAACTGGTTCATATCAGGATGGAGATAACTGGTTCATATGAGGATGGAGATAACTGGTTCATATGAACAACAGAAATGAAAAAGCTGAAAAGCTGGAGAAGTTAGAGTGTATTGTTCAGGGACCAGGCTCAACAAATACTGCACCAGATGGAGGTACACACAATTCATCAGTCCAGTTGGAAGCACATTGCATACAGCAAAGTTTGTGGGACAAAGTTTTACAAACACTAGTTTTGTGTGATGCATGGCAACCCAAGGATCTTTAGTTACTGATACAGCAGTTTAGAAACAAACACAATGTGAAATACCTCAATAGAAGGCATCGTTCCAAGGTTGTTTGTTGTAAAGATGGAGAGAGGGAGAAAGAGAGAAAGAGAGAGAAAGGAGAAAGAGAGAAAGAGAGAGAAAGGAGAAAGAGATGGCACCATTCCAAGGCTGTGGTTGTAGAGAGAGAGAGAGCAAGAGAGACAGAGAGAGAGACAGAGAATGAGAGTGAGAGTGATAGTGAGGGAGAGATGGAGGGAGAGAGAGAGAGAGAGGGAGCGACAGAGCGAAGGAAGACGGAGGAGGGAGAGATGGCATCATTCCATCTGTTTGTTGTTCAAAGAGGCTTCTACACGTAACCCAAAAGAGTTCTACCTGGAACCAAAAAAGCTTTCTCCTATGGGGACAGCCGAAGAACCCTTTTGGAACCCTTTTTTCTATCTAACAGATATTACAGAGGTTGTTGCTTGTTGAAGCCTTTTTAGAATAAAGACTCTGATTCTGGCTGGCTAACTATGGGCTTCTTACATATACTACTGCACTACATTTGACTAGAGCCCTTCTATAGAGATCAGGCAGCCATCTCGGTATCAGTCTTGTGATTTTATCTTGTCCCTCTAGGTAGCTGGACAGCCCAGTAACATTAGAAATACATCTCATCAAACTCAGTGAGAACAGAACAGTGGTACAACAGTACAGAGCGAGAGAGAGAGAGAGAGAGAGAGCTGGAGCGAGAGAGAGAGAGAGAGAGAGAGAGAGAGAGAGAGAGAGAGAGAGAGAGAGAGAGAGAGAGAGAGAGAGAGCTGGAGCGAGAGAGAGCTGGATAGAGAGGGCGGGAGAGAGAGGGCGGGGGAGAGAGAGAGAGAGAGAGAGAGAGAGGGCGGGAGAGAGGGCGGGAGAGAGAGGGCGGGAGAGAGAGAGAGCTGGAGCGAGAGAGAGCTGGAGCGAGAGAGAGCTGGAGAGAGAGAGAGAGAGAGAGAGAGAGAGAGAGAGAGAGAGAGAGAGAGAGAGAGAGAGAGAGAGAGAGAGAGAGAGAGAGAGAGAGAGGGAGAGAGAGGGCGGGAGAGAGAGGGCGGGGGAGAGAGAGAGGGCGGGAGAGAGAGGGCGGGAGAGAGAGGGAGAGAGAGAGAGAGAGAGAGTCTCCACTCAGAGTCTAAGCCAACCCAACAGTGACAGTCAGGTCTGTGGGGATCGGGGTGGGTGGTGTGTGAGCGCGTGTAGCAGGGATGCAGTTGGCTGTCAAACATCTTTGTACCATGGTCGTCATTGTCAACAGAGTCCCAGTAGGTGGGAGTATTATTCCCCAAACTCTCAGCCTGTTACACCCCAGCCTGCCTGAGGATTTAACTGCTGTGTCTCAGCCTGTTACACCCCAGCCTGCCCGAGGATTTAACTGCTGTGTCTCAGCCTGTTACACCCCAGCCTGCCCGAGGATTTAACTGCTGTGTCTCAGCCTGTTACACCCCAGCCTGCCCTATGGGTCCTGAGCTCTATGGGTCCTGAGCTCTATGGGTCCTCATCTCTATGGGTCTTCATCTCTATGGGTCCTCATCTCTATGGGTCCTCATCTCTATGGGTCCTGAGCTCTATGGGTCCTGAGCTCTATGGGTCCTGAGCTCTATGGGTCCTGAGCTCTATGGGTCCTGAGCTCTATGGGTCCTCATCACTATGGGTCCTGAGCTCTATGGGTCCTGAGCTCTATGGGTCCTCATCTCTATGGATCCTGAGCTCTCTGGATCCTGAGCGCTATGGGTCCTGAGCTCTATGGGTCCTGAGCTCTATGGGTCCTGAGCTCTATGGGTCCTGAGCTCTATGGATCCTGAACTCTATGGGTCCTGAGCTCTATGGGTCCTGAGCTCTATGGGTCCTCATCTCTATGGGTCCTGAGCTCTATGGGTCCTCATCTCTATGGATCCTGAGCTCTATGGGTCCTGAGCTCTATGGGTCCTCATCTCTATGGGTCCTGAGCTCTATGGGTCCTCATCTCTATGGGTCCTCATCTCTATGGGTCCTGAGCTCTATGGATCCTGAGCTCTATGGATCCTGAGCTCTATGGGTCCTGAGCTCTATGGATCCTGAGCTCTATGGGTCCTGAGCTCTATGGGTCCTGAGCGCTCTGGGTCCTGAGCTCTATGGATCCTGAGCTCTATGGATCCTGAGCTCTATGGATCCTCATCTCTATGGATCCTCATCTCTATGGATCCTGAGCTCTATGGGTCCTCATCTCTATGGGTCCTCATCTCTATGGGTCCTGAGCTCTATGGGTCCTCATCTCTATGGATCCTGAGCTCTATGGGTCCTGAGCTCTATGGGTCCTGAGCTCTATGGGTCCTGAGCTCTATGGGTCCTCATCACTATGGGTCCTGAGCTCTATGGGTCCTGAGCTCTATGGGTCCTCATCACTATGGGTCCTGAGCTCTATGGGTCCTGAGCTCTATGGGTCCTGAGCTCTATGGATCCTGAGCTCTATGGGTCCTCATCTCTATGGGTCCTGAGCTCTATGGGTCCTCATCTCTATGGATCCTGAGCTCTATGGGTCCTGAGCTCTATGGGTCCTCATCTCTATGGGTCCTGAGCTCTATGGGTCCTCATCTCTATGGATCCTGAGCTCTATGGGTCCTGAGCTCTATGGGTCCTCATCTCTATGGGTCCTGAGCTCTATGGGTCCTCATCTCTATGGGTCCTCATCTCTATGGGTCCTGAGCTCTATGGATCCTGAGCTCTATGGATCCTGAGCTCTATGGGTCCTGAGCTCTATGGGTCCTCATCTCTATGGGTCCTGAGCTCTATGGGTCCTGAGCTCTATGGATCCTGAGCTCTATGGATCCTCATCTCTATGGATCCTGAGCTCTATGGGTCCTGAGCTCTATGGGTCCTGAGCGCTCTGGGTCCTGAGCTCTATGGGTCCTGAGCTCTATGGGTCCTCATCTCTATGGGTCCTGAGCTCTATGGATCCTGAGCTCTATGGATCCTCATCTCTATGGATCCTGAGCTCTATGGGTCCTCATCTCTATGGATCCTGAGCTCTATGGGTGCTGAGCTCTATGGGTCCTGAGCTCTATGGGTCCTCATCTCTATGGGTCCTGAGCTCTATGGATCCTGAGCTCTATGGATCCTCATCTCTATGGATCCTCATCTCTATGGGTCCTGAGCTCTATGGGTCCTGAGCTATATGGGTCCTCATCTCTATGGATCCTGAGCTCTATGGATCCTGAGCTCTATTGGTCCTCATCTCTATGGGTCCTGAGCTCAATGGGTCCTGAGCTCTATGTATCCTGAGCTCTTTAGATGTTTTGTGGATGTTGACTGTGTCCACATGGTTTGGTTTTCGGCACTGAAGCAGAGTGTGTATGTAAGAGGCCAAACAAACAACTAGGAATAAATCCTGAGACAAGATGAGCCCCTAACCCCTGTTACCGACCCCTGTTACCTACAGTAACCCTAACCCATGTTACCTACAGTAACCCTAACCCATGTTACCTACAGTAACCCTACCCCCTGTTACCTAACCCTAACCCCTGTTACCTACAGTAACTCTACCCCCTGTTACCTACAGTAACCCTAACCCCTGTTACCTACAGTAACCCTACCCCCTGTTACCTACAGTAACCCTACCCCCTGTTACCTACAGTAACCCTACCCCCTGTTACCTACAGTAACCCTAACCCCTGTTACCTACAGTAACCCTACCCCCTGTTACCTACAGTAACCCTAACCCCTGTTACCTACCCCCTGTTACCTACAGTAACCCTAACCCCTGTTACCTAGAGTAACCCTACCCCCTGTTACCTACAGTAACCCTAACCCCTGTTACCTAAAGTAACCCTAACCCCTGTTACCTACAGTAACTCTACCCCCTGTTACCTACAGTAACCCTACCCCCTGTTACCTACAGTAACCCTAACCCCTGTTACCTACAGTAACCCTACCCCCTGTTACCTACAGTAACCCTACCCCCTGTTACCTACAGTAACCCTAACCCCTGTTACCTACAGTAACCCTACCCCCTGTTACCTACAGTAACCCTAACCCCTGTTACATACAGTAACCCTACCCCCTGTTACCTACAGTAACCCTACCCCCTGTTACCTACAGTAACCCTACCCCCTGTTACCTACAGTAACCCTACCCCCTGTTACCTACAGTAACCCTAACCCCTGTTACCTACAGTAACTCTACCCCCTGTTACCTACAGTAACCCTACCCCCTGTTACCTACAGTAACCCTACCCCCTGTTACCTACAGTAACCCTAACCCCTGTTACCTACAGTAACCCTAACCCCTGTTACCTAACCCCTGTTACCTACAGTAACCCTACCCCCTGTTACCTAACCCTACCCCCTGTTACCTAACCCTACCCCCTGTTACCTACAGTAACCCTACCCCCTGTTACCTACAGTAACTCTACCCCCTGTTACCTACAGTAACCCTACCCCCTGTTACCTACAGTAACCCTACCCCCTGTTACCTACAGTAACCCTAACCCCTGTTACCTACAGTAACCCTAACCCCTGTTACCTAACCCTACCCCCTGTTACCTTACCCTACCCCCTGTTACCTAACCCTACCCCCTGTTACCTACAGTAACCCTACCCCCTGTTACCTACAGTAACCCTACCCCCTGTTACCTACAGTAACCCTAACCCCTGTTACCTACAGTAACCCTACCCCCTGTTACCTACAGTAACCCTACCCCCTGTTACCTAACCCCTGTTACCTACAGTAACCCTACCCCCTGTTACCTACAGTAACCCTACCCCCTGTTACCTACAGTAACCCTACCCCCTGTTACCTACAGTAACTACCCCCTGTTACCTACAGTAACCCTACCCCCTGTTACCTACAGTAACCCTACCCCCTGTTACCTACAGTAACCCTACCCCCTGTTACCTACAGTAACCCTACCCCCTGTTACCTACAGTAACCCTACCCCCTGTTACCTACAGTAACCCTAACCCCTGTTACCTACCCCCTGTTACCTACAGTAACTCTACCCCCTGTTACCTACAGTAACCCTACCCCCTGTTACCTACAGTAACCCTAACCCCTGTTACCTAACCCTAACCCCTGTTACCTACAGTAACCCTACCCCCTGTTACCTACAGTAACCCTAACCCCTGTTACCTAACCCTAACCCCTGTTACCTACAGTAACCCTACCCCCTGTTACCTACAGTAACCCTACCCCCTGTTACCTAACCCCTGTTACCTACAGTAACCCTACCCCCTGTTACCTACAGTAACCCTACCCCCTGTTACCTACAGTAACCCTAACCCCTGTTACCTAACCCTAACCCCTGTTACCTACAGTAACCCTACCCCCTGTTACCTACAGTAACCCTACCCCCTGTTACCTACAGTAACCCTACCCCCTGTTACCTACAGTAACCCTACCCCCTGTTACCTACAGTAACCCTACCCCCTGTTACCTACAGTAACCCTAACCCCTGTTACCTAACCCTAACCCCTGTTACCTACAGTAACCCTACCCCCTGTTACCTACAGTAACCCTACCCCCTGTTACCTACAGTAACCCTAACCCCTGTTACCTACAGTAACCCTACCCCCTGTTACCTACAGTAACCCTACCCCCTGTTACCTACAGTAACCCTACCCCCTGTTACCTAACCCCTGTTACCTACAGTAACCCTACCCCCTGTTACCTACAGTAACCCTACCCCCTGTTACCTACAGTAACCCTACCCCCTGTTACCTACAGTAACCCTAACCCCTGTTACCTACAGTAACCCTACCCCCTGTTACCTACAGTAACCCTACCCCCTGTTACCTACAGTAACCCTAACCCCTGTTACCTACAGTAACCCTAACCCCTGTTACCTACAGTAACCCTAACCCCTGTTACCTACAGTAACCCTACCCCCTGTTACCTACAGTAACTCTACCCCCTGTTACCTACAGTAACCCTACCCCCTGTTACCTACAGTAACCCTACCCCCTGTTACCTACAGTAACCCTAACCCCTGTTACCTACCCCCTGTTACCTACAGTAACCCTACCCCCTGTTACCTACAGTAACCCTACCCCCTGTTACCTACAGTAACCCTAACCCCTGTTACCTACCCCCTGTTACCTACAGTAACCCTAACCCCTGTTACCTACAGTAACCCTACCCCCTGTTACCTAACCCCTGTTACCTACAGTAACTCTACCCCCTGTTACCTACAGTAACCCTACCCCCTGTTACCTACAGTAACCCTACCCCCTGTTACCTACAGTAACCCTACCCCCTGTTACCTACAGTAACCCTAACCCCTGTTACCTACCCCCTGTTACCTACAGTAACCCTACCCCCTGTTACCTACAGTAACCCTAACCCCTGTTACCTACCCCCTGTTACCTACAGTAACCCTACCCCCTGTTACCTACAGTAACCCTAACCCCTGTTACCTACAGTAACCCTACCCCCTGTTACCTAACCCATGTTACCTACAGTAACCCTAACCCATGTTACCTACAGTAACTCTACCCCCTGTTACCTACAGTAACCCTACCCCCTGTTACCTACAGTAACCCTACCCCCTGTTACCTACAGTAACCCTACCCCCTGTTACCTACAGTAACCCTACCCCCTGTTACCTACAGTAACCCTACCCCCTGTTACCTACAGTAACCCTACCCCCTGTTACCTACAGTAACCCTACCCCCTGTTACCTACAGTAACCCTACCCCCTGTTACCTAACCCCTGTTACCTACAGTAACTCTACCCCCTGTTACCTACAGTAACCCTACCCCCTGTTACCTACAGTAACCCTAACTCCTGTTACCTAACCCTAACCCCTGTTACCTAACCCTAACCCCTGTTACCTAACCCTAACCCTACCCCCTGTTACCTACAGTAACCCTACCCCCTGTTACCTACAGTAACCCTAACCCCTGTTACCTACAGTAACCCTACCCCCTGTTACCTACAGTAACCCTAACTCCTGTTACCTAACCCTAACCCCTGTTACCTAACCCTAACCCCTGTTACCTAACCCTAACCCCTGTTACCTAACCCTAACCCTACCCCCTGTTACCTAACCCTAACCCCTGTTACCTAACCCTAACCCCTGTTACCTAACCCTAACCCCTGTTACCTACCCCTAACCCTAACCCCTTATACCTACCCCTAACCCCTGTTACCTAACCCCTGTTACCTAACCCTAACCCCTGTTACCTAACCCTAACCCCTGTTACCTAACCCCTGTTACCTAACCCTAACCCCTGTTACCTAACCTTAACCCCTGTTACCTACAGTAACCCTAACCCCTGTTACCTACAGTAACCCTAACTCCTGTTACCTACAGTAACCCTAACCCCTGTTACCTAACCCTAACCCCTGTTACCTAACCCTAACCCTAACCCCTGTTACCTAACCCTAACCCCTGTTACCTAACCCTAACCCCTGTTACCTAACCCTAACCCCTGTTACCTAACCCTAACCCCTGTTACCTAATCCTAACCCCTGTTACCTAACCCTAACCCCTGTTACCTAACCCTAACCCCTGTTACCTAACCCTAACCCCTGTTACCTAACCCTAACCCCTGTTACCTAACCCTAACCCCTATTACCTAACCCTAACCCCTATTACCTAACCCTAACCCCTATTACCTAACCCTAACCCCTATTACCTAACCCTAACCCCTATTACCTAACCCTTACCCCTATTACCTAACCCTAACCCCTATTACCTAACCCTAACCCCTATTACCTAACCCTAACCCCTATTACCTAACCCTAACCCCTATTACCTAACCCTAACCCTACCCCCTGTTACCTACCCCTAACCCCTGTTACCTAACCCTAACCCCTGTTACCTAACCCTAACCCTAACCTTAACCCCTGTTACCTAACCCTAACCCCTGTTACCTAACCCTACCCCCTGTTACCTAACCCTACCCCCTGTTACCTAACCCTACCCCCTGTTACCTACCCCTAACCCCTGTTACCTAACCCTAACCCCTGTTACCTAACCCTAACCCTACCCCCTGTTACCTTCCCCTACCCCCTGTTACCTACCCCTAACCCTAACCCCTGTTACCTAACCCTACCCCCTGTTACCTACCCCTAACCCTAACCCCTGTTACCTAACCTAAGGTCATTGTAATGTCAGGAGTGGATATATGGTATCAAACACATCAAACATATAGAAACCCCATGTTTGACTCCGTTCCATTGATTCCATTCCATCCATTATTATGAGCCTGTCCTCCTATAGCTCCAACCACCAGCCTCCACTGCAACATACATAGGTCAAATACTCTGTCTGTGTGACGTTTTATAAGAGGCCACGACTCGGTAAAAGCACTTTGCAAGGTTAACTAGATTTGAATATAAATAGTCATTAGGGAGGGTTTCCTCTGCAACCTGCACAGTACAGATAAATAAAGAGTGGCCACAAACCACACACACACACACACACACACACACACACACACACACACACTAACACACACTAACAGACACACTAACACTAACACACACACACACACACACACACACACACACACACACACACACACACAGACACACACACACACACACACACACACACACACACACACACACACACACACACACACACACACACACACACACACACACACACACACACATACACACACACTCTCACACTCACACACACACTCTCTCACACACACACACACACTCACACACTCACTCAGGTCTCAATTAATATGAAATACTGCCTGCATTGCAGTATTCACGTCATAGCTTGGTCTCTTTTCCAGTAGTAGCTTCCCATCATGAATGTATTGTGTCATACATGGAGTATAATATGCATGTACTGTGTATACATGTGTACATGACTAGAACTTTACTTTACTAATGGCTGCGACAGTCTCCCTGTGCCAATAGGGAATGGCTGTATATTGTATCCGTTCTGATTGGTGGAATAATTAGTGCTGTTACATCAAGGCCAAAATGGCAATGACTGTTTCTCTCTTAATTGGTGTGTGTGTGTGTGTGTGTGTGTGCGTGTGTGTGTGCCTCTTAATCACCACCATGCCACCATTCCAACCTCCAGAGCTGGAGCACAGAGCTACACACGCGCACACACACACACACACACACACACACACACACACACACACACACACACACACACACACACACACACACACACACACACAGCTCCAACGAGCCTCCCTTTACCGCAATCAAGCCTGTTGTAATCAATTAAGATGATTGTCTGAACAGGGGAACTGGTGCCAGTAAATGGTAATATATTCCTCTGTATCCATAAGGTTCCAATTGATTAATATTTAACATGATCAGGCTGATCTGAGAGGATGGGACTAGATTAATATTTAACATGATCAGACTGATCTGAGAGAGGATGGGACTAGATGAATATTTAACGTTATCAGACTGATCTGAGAGAGGATGGGACTAGATGAATATTTAACGTTATCAGACTGATCTGAGAGAGGATGGGACTAGATTAATATTTAACATTATCAGGCTGATCTGAGAGAGGATGGGACTAGATGAATATTTAACGTTATCAGACTGATCTGAGAGAGGATGGGACTAGATTAATATTTAACAGGATCAGGCTTATCTGAGAGAGGATGGGACTAGATGAATATTTAAAATGATCAGGCTGATCTGAGAGAGGATGGGACTAGATTAATATTTAACAGGATCAGGTTTATCTGAGAGAGGATGGGGCTAGATTAATATTTAACATTATCAGACTGATCTGAGAGAGGATGGGAGCTACAGTAGATATTTAAAAGGACGCTATATGCAAACAGTGGATTATTAATTTTTTCTCATATTTATGTTGTTTCAGTCGGAAGCCAATCCATGATCTGTCTGGTTAGACAAGCATATTGTTGACCATGTAAGGCTTCAGCTTCTCTCAGACTTAGTCTCTGGAGATCTTGTAGTCCTCAGGCTGAAATCCATTGTTTGCGTAGTGCATACAAACCCCATCTACATAGAGGACAGTTCAAAGTCTTCCATTATGTCCCTTTCCTTACTAGCAGCTCAGACTTTGCTCATAGCTACTTTATTGAGGAACATGTACCTACTATGCCTGTAACATGTGGTTATCCCACCTAGCTAGCCTAGCTAACCTAGCTAGCCTAGTTAACCTAGCTCACCTAGCTAACCTAGCTAACCTAGCTCACCTAGCTAACCTAGCTCACCTAGCTAGCCTAGCTAACCTAGCTAACCTAGCTAACCTAGCTAACCTAGCTAACCTAACTCACCTAGCTAGCCTAGCTCACCTAGCTAACCTAGCTAGCCTAGCTAGCCTAGCTCACCTTGCTTACCTAGCTCACCTAGCTAACCTAGCTAACTTTGCTAGCCTAGCTAACCTACGATGAATACACTAACTGTAAGTCGTTATGGATAAGAGCGTATGCGAAATGACAAAAATATCTAAAGACACTGAAGCAGCAAACTTTGTGAAAATTAATATTTGTCATTCTCAAAACGTTTTGGCCACGACTGTAGTGTCTTACAGTTTCACGTTTCAATGTTTTCAAAGTTAAATGCACACGATACAACAGGTGTAAAACAGTGGGGGGGGGGGGGGGGGGGGGGGGTACTGTAGTGGTTGTATATACAGGTCAGTGTCAGTACCTTGTTCAAAGTGCAGGGGTACTGTGGTGGTTGTATATACAGGTCAGTGTCAGTACCTTGTTCAAAGTGCAGGGGTACTGTAGTGGTTGTATATACAGGTCAGTGTCAGTACCTTGTTCAATGTGCAGGGGTACTGGAGTGGTTGTATATACAGGTCAGTACCTTATTCAATGTCCAGGGGTACTGTAGTGGTTGTAAATACAGGTCAGTGTTAGTACCTTATTCAATGTGCAGGGGTACTGGAGTGGTTGTATATACAGGTCAGTACCTTGTTCAATGTGCAGGGGTACTGTAGTGGTTGTAAATACAGGTCAGTGTTAGTACCTTATTCAATGTGCAGGGGTACTGGAGTGGTTGTATATACAGGTCAGTACCTTGTTCAATGTGCAGGGGTACTGGAGTGGTTGTATATACAGGTCAGTGTCAGTACCTTGTTCAATGTGCAGGGGTACTGGAGTGGTTGTATATACAGGTCAGTGTTAGTACCTTGTTCAATGTGCAGGATGGAGAACAGTCCCGAGTGGCTGGAATTTATGGCAATTTTTCGGGCATTTCTCAGACACCGCCTGGCGTCTTGGATGGCTGGCAGCCGTATACTGTATGTGGTGGGTATTAAATCAGGTGGGCATTTGGGTCTATTGGTAAGAGAGTGGCCTCAGCGAAAGCAAGATTGCTGGTTCAATTCCCTCAGGGATCAGGTATACGTAGTAAACATGTGTCCTCTCCTGACTGTGTTTCAGAGCATCAAGGTGAGCTGGCAGCCCCCTCCTCCCAACAGCCAGAACGGGTTCATCACCGGCTACAAACTCCGGTACCGGAAGACCGGTCGACGAGGAGACCAGGAGGCCATCGAACCTAACAACTTCTGGTACCTGTTCACAGGTGAGACTTCTGGTACCTGTTCACAGGTGAGACTTCTGGTACCTGTTCACAGGTGAGACTTCTGGTACCTGTTCGCAGGTGAGACTTCTGGTACCTGTTCGCAGGTGAGACTTCTGGTACCTGTTCACAGGTGAGACTTCTGGTACCTGTTCACAGGTGAGACTTCTGGTACCTCTTCACAGGTGAGACTTCTGGTACATGTGTACAGGTGAGACTGCTGGTACCTGTTCACAAGGGAGACTTCTGGTACCTGTTCACAAGTGAGACTTCTGGTACATGTTCACAGGTGAGACTTCTGGTACCTGTTCACATGTGAGACTTCTGGTACATGTGTACAGGTGAGAATTCTGGTAAACTCCCATTTTGTCTTGTCCATTCAGAGGGTGAATGGACAAGACAAAATGGGAGTTTCTTCCATTCTTCTCTGCAGATTCTCTCAAGCTCTGTCAGGTTGGATGGGGGCAATGCTGCACAGCTATTTTCAGGTCTCTCCAGAGATGTTTGATCGGGTTCAAGTCCGGGCTCTGGCTGGGCCACTCAAGGACATTCAGATACTTGTCCTAAAGCCAGTCCTGAGTTGTCTTGTCTGTGTGCTTAGGCTCATCTTCCTGTTGGAAGGTGAACTTTCACCCCAGTCTGAGGTCCTGAGCACTCTGGAACAGGTTATCATCAAGGATCTCTCTGTTCTTTGCTCCGTTCATCTTTGCCTCGATCCTGACTAGTCTCCCAGTCCCTGCCACTGAAAAACATCCCCACAGCATAATGCTGCCACCTCCATGCTTCACTGTAGGGATGGTGCCAGGTTTCCTCTAGATGTGACGCTTGGCATTCAGGCCAAAGAGATCAATCTTGGTTTCATCAGACCAGAGAATCTTGTTTCTCATGGACTGAGAATGTCTATGTGCCTTTTGGCAAACTCCAAGCAGGCTGTCTTGTGCCTTTTACTGAGGAGTGGTTTCCGTCTGGCCACTCTACCATAAAGGCCTGATTGGTGGAGTGCTGCAGAGATGATTGTCCTTCTGGAAGGTTCTCCCATCTCCAAAGAGGACCTCTGGAGCTCTGTTAGAGTGACCATTGGGTTCTTGATCACCTCCCTGACCAAGACCCTTCTCCCCCGAATGCTCAGTTTGGCAGGGCGGCCAGCTCTTGGAAGAGTCTTGGTGGTTCCAAACTTCTTCCATTTAAAGAATGATGGAGGCCACTGTGTTCTTGGATACCTTCAATGGTGCAGAAATGTTTTTCTATCCTTCCCCCGATCTGTGCCTCGACACAATCCTGTCTCGGAGCTCTACGGACAATTACTTCGACCTCATGGCTTGGTTTTTGCTCTGACATGCACTGTCAACTGTGGGACCTTATATAGACAGGTGTGTGTGCCTTTCCAAATCATGTCCAATCAATTTAATTTACCACAGGTGGACTCCACTCAAGTTGTAGAAACATCTCGAACGGTGATCAATGGAAACAGGATGCACCTGAGTTCAATTTCAAATCTCATAGCAAAGGGTCTGAATACTTATGTAAATAAGATATTTCTGTTTTTTAATGTTAATACATTTGAAAAAAAAAGTCTAACTGTGTTTTCCACTTTTTCATTATGGGGTCATGTGTAGACTGCTGAGTTATTTTTGTCGTTGTCCATTTTTAGAATAAGGCTGTAATGTAACAAAATGTGGAAACAGTCAAGGGGTCTGAATACTTTCCGAATGCACTGTATTCACCAGTCAGATATTACACATGAAAAAAATGTATGTTTTTTCACCTCCTATATAAAAACTGCATATTTTAATACCTATCTGGTTTACTAGAGAAGCAAAATTAAATATATATTTTTAATTATTATTATTATTACAATTAATTATTATTTATTGTTTCTGCAGTTTATTTGTTATGTATACTTCATTGGTTTGATTAATTATTTATTTTATTTCAGTATGCTGTGAACCCAGACAGCAAACTAACTGTCTATATATGGCTGTCTTCCAAATGGCACCTTAATCCCTATATAGAACAACATGGGCCCTGGTGAAAAGTAGTGCACTATATAGGGAATAGGGTGCCATAGACCATGGTCAAAAGTAGTGCACTATGTAGGGAATAGGGTGCCATAGATCCTGTTCAAAAGTAGTGCACTATGTAGGGAATATGGTGTCATAGACCCTGGTCAAAAGTAGTGCACTACGTAGGGAATAGGGTGCCATAGACCCTGGTCAAAAGTAGTGCACTACGTAGGGAATAGGGTGTCATAGATCCTGGTCAAAAGTAGTGCACTACGTAGGGAATATGGTGCCATTTGGGACAAATCCGTGTTTTCTTAATGGGAGACTCGGCTGATATGGATAGAAGACGAAAATAGATTGTTCAATTTGCGAGCGGCTGCGTCTAAGGCAGAGACAGACGGGGGGGGGGGGGGTACTTGGCCTCAGGGTTATTAAGAGGGGGGGGGGGGGGGGAAATTGGGCAGGTGAGCTCCACACACCACAACAGAGATAACTAGGTGTTCATTTTAACAGAGATAACTAGGTGTTCATTTTAACAGAGATAACTAGGTGTTCATTTTAACAGAGATAACTAGGTGTTCATTTTAACAGAGATAACTAGGTGTTCATTTTAACAGAGATAACTAGGTGTTCATTTTAACAGAGATAACTCAATCAATCAAGTTTATTTTATATAGCCCTTCGTACATCAGCTAATATCTCGAAGTGCTGTACAGAAACCCAGCCTAAAACCCCAAACAGCAAGCAATGCAGGTGTAGAAGCACAGTGTTCATTTTAACAGAGACCTTACGTTTTACCGACGTAAGGTATTATTTCAATTCCAATACTGCATTTGGATGAAAATAATATTCCTTGTTATTGTTTGGTGATGAGTGTCTCAGATGGGTTCCCAGTCTTAGAGGAAATTCATTTCACACAGACGAGTGTGTGTGTTCTACTAATCCTAGGCTGCGTCCTTAATGGAACCCTACTCCCTATATCGTGCACTACTTTTGACCAGGGTCTATGGCACCCTATTCCCTACATAGTGCACTACTTTTGACCAGAGCCCTATATAGGGAATAGGGTTCCATAAGGGATGCAGTGCTTGTCTGTCTGTCTGTCTGTCTGTCTGTCTGTCTGTCTGTCTGTCTGTCCCTCTGTCTGTCCCTCTGTCTGTCCCTCTGTCTGTCTGTCTGTCTGTCTGTCTGTCTGTCTGTCTGTCTGTGCTTGTCTGTCTGTCTGTCTGTCTGTCTGTCTGTCTGTCTGTCTGTCTGTCTGTCTGTCTGTCTGTCTGTCTGTCTGTCTGTCTGTCTGTCTGTCTGTCTGTCTGCTCATTTCTCTGTAATGCAATGATGAATATTCAGCCTCTGAATGTGTTAGAAACTGTCACTAACAATGAACACACAGCGATGTGTTTGGTGGTTTGAAGGAGATTGAAGCTATATCTATAGGCTCCCGAGTGGCGCGGCGGTCTAAGGCACTGCATCTCAGTGCAATAGGCATCACTACAGTCCCTGGTTCGAATCCAGGCTGGATCACATCCGGCAGCGATTGGGAGTCCTACATTTGGCCCAACGTCGTCCGAGGTTTGGCCAGGGGGGGTAGGCCGTTGTAAATAAGAATTTATTCTTTAACTGACTTGCCTGGATAAATAAAGGTTAAATAAAAAAATATATATACACTGCTCCAAAAAATAAAGGGAACACTAAAATAACACATCCTAGATCTGAATGAATGAAATATTCTTATTAAATACTTTTTTCTTTACATAGTTGAATGTGCTGACAACAAAATCACACAAAAATGATCAATGGAAATCAAATTTATCAACCCATGGAGGTCTGGATTTGGAGTCACACTCAAAATTAAAGTGGAAAACCACACTACAGGCTGATCCAACTTTGATGTAATGTCCTTAAAACAAGTCAAAATGAGGCTCAGTAGTGTGTGTGGCCTCCACGTGCCTGTATGACCTCCCTACAACGCCTGGGCATGCTCCTGATGAGGTGGCGGATGGTCTCCTGAGGGATCTCCTCCCAGACCTGGACTAAAGCATCCGCCAACTCCTGGACAGTCTGTGGTGCAACGTGGCGTTGGTGGATGGAGCGAGACATGATCTCCCAGATGTGCTCAATTGGATTCAGGTCTGGGGAACGGGCGGGCCAGTCCATAGCATCAACGCCTTTCTCTTGCAGGAACTGCTGACACACTCCAGCCACATGAGGTCTGGCATTGTCTTTCATTAGGAGGAACCCAGGGCCAACCGCACCAGCATATGGTCTCACAAGGGGTCTGAGGATCTCATCTCGGTACCTAATGGCAGTCAGGCTACCTCTGGCGAGCACATGGAGGGCTGTGCGGCCCCCCAAAGAAATGCCACCTCACACCATGACTGACCCACCGCCAAACCGGTCATGCTGGAGGATGTTGCAGGCAGCAGAACGTTCTCCACGGCGTCTCCAGACTCTGTCACGTCTGTCACATGTGCTCATGTGCTCAGTGTGAACCTGCTTTCATCTGTGAAGAGCACAGGGCGCCAGTGGCGAATTTGCTAATCTTGGTGTTCTCTGGCAAATGCCAAACGTCCTGCACAGTGTTGGGCTGTAAGCACAACCCCCACCTGTGGACGGCGGTCCCTCATACCACCCTCATGGAGTCTGTTTCTGACCGTTTGAGCAGACACATGCACATTTGTGGCCTGCTGGAGGTCATTTTGCAGGGCTCTGGCAGTGCTCCGCCTGCTCCTCCTTGCACAAAGGCGGAGGTAGCGGTCCTGCTGCTGGATTGTTGCCCTCCTACGGCCTCCTCCACGTCTCCTGATGTACTGGCCTGTCTCCTGGTAGCGCCTCCATGCTCTGGACACTACGCTGACAGACACAGCAAACCTTCTTGCCACAGCTCGCATTGATGTGCCATCCTGGATGAGCTGCACTACCTGAGCCACTTGTGTGGGTTGTAGACTCCGTCTCATGCTACCACTAGAGTGAAAGCATCGCCAGCATTCAAAAGTGACCAAAACATCAGCCAGGAAGCATAGGAACTGAGAAGTGGTCTGTGGTCACCACCTGCAAAACCACTCCTTTATTGGGGGTGTCTTGCTAATTGCCTTTTAATTTCCACCTTTTGTCTATTCCATTTGCACAACAGCATGTGAAATGTATTGTCAATCAGTGTTGCTTCCTAAGTGGACAGTTTGATTTCACAGAAGTGTGATTGACTTGGAGTTACATTGTGTTGTTTAAGTGTTCCCTTTATTTTTTTTGAGCAGTGTATATTCTTGCCCAGATTTCTCCATGAAAAATAAACACAGAGATGTTTTGAAGGGTTAAAATGAAAGAAAGGGACATGAACAACCATCTGAGGATGTGTTGAGAGTGTTAAAAGCTGTTGTGGGGTTTGAACCCATTACCATTATGTATGTGTTTTAGTGTGATGGATGTTACCACTCAACCACACAGACACTGTAGGGTGGTGTGTTTAACATGTCTCTGTGGTGTTGTCGTGTTTACAGACTCAGCTTTGTGATAAATACTGTTTTCATTTAACATCTCTGTGTCGTCGTGTTTCTGTAAAAATAAATATTTCTGACGTTGTTGTGCGTCTCTCTGTCTGCAGAAATCAGAAGTCAGGTTTCAGCTGTCTCAAGGTGTAGCCTTTCTAGAATGTTGTACGTATGTTAGACGTTGTCTTCTCCTCGTCTCGGAAACTACAGAAAGACAGTCGGTACGACTGTGGTTAACATCTCTTAGCCCAGGATTCATCACCTAGATTCAGTGGCGGGACGATTTTTCTTTGAGCAAATGGTCGGTGGGTCCTCACATAATTACAAAATCATTTGTAGATGGCAAATTGATCGCAACAAGCACCGAACAGATATAATGTTTGACTAAAACATAATCATTTCAAACCTTGCTTGCATTTGTATAAGATCGCATGTTTCTCTCTATTATGCGTGGGAATGGGGAACAGATTTCTCAAATTATAATCACTAGAGGCTGAAGGGAGGTGTCTCTCTCTCTCAAGCTGACTTCCTGGTGTCTCTCTCTCTCAAGCTGACTTACTGGTGTCTCTCTCTCAAGCTGTCTTCCTGGTGTCTGTCTCTCAAGCTGACTTCCTGGTGTCTCTCTCTCTCAAGCTGTCTTCCTGGTGTCTCTCTCTCTCAAGCTGTCTTCCTGGTGTCTCTCTCTCTCAAGCTGTCTTCCTGGTGTCTCTCTCTCAAGCTGTCTTCCTGGTGTCTCTCTCTCAAGCTGACTTCCTGGTGTCTCTCTCTCTTAAGCTGTCTTCCTGGTGTCTCTCTCTCTCAAGCTGTCTTCCTGGTGTCTCTCTCTCTCAAGCTGTCTTCCTGGTGTCTCTCTCTCAAGCTGTCTTCCTGGTGTCTCTCTCTCAAGCTGACTTCCTGGTGTCTCTCTCTCTTAAGCTGTCTTCCTGGTGTCTCTCTCTCAAGCTGTCTTCCTGGTGTCTCTCTCAAGCTGACTTCCTGGTGTCTCTCTCTCAAGCTGTCTTCCTGGTGTCTCTCTCTCAAGCTGTCTTCCTGGTGTCTCTCTCTCAAGCTGTCTTCCTGGTGTCTCTCTCTCAAGCTGACTTCCTGTTGTCTCTCTCTCTTAAGCTGACTTCCTGGTGTCTCTCTCTCGAGCTGTCTTCCTGGTGTCTCTCTCTCGAGCTGTCTTCCTGGTGTCTCTCTCTTAAGCTGACTTCCTGGTGTCTCTCTCTCGAGCTGTCTTCCTGGTGTCTCTCTCTCGAGCTGTCTTCCTGGTGTCTCTCTCTCGAGCTGTCTTCCTGGTGTCTCTCTCTCAAGCTGTCTTCCTGGTGTCTCTCTCTCAAGCTGTCTTCCTGGTGTCTCTCTCTCAAGCTGTCTTCCTGGTGTCTCTCTCTCTCAAGCTGTCTTCCTGGTGTCTCTCTCTCTCAAGCTGTCTTCCTGGTGTCTCTCTCTCAAGCTGTCTTCCTGGTGTCTCTCTCTCAAGCTGTCTTCCTGGTGTCTCTCTCTCAAGCTGTCTTCCTGGTGTCTCTCTCTCAAGCTGTCTTCCTGGTGTCTCTCTCTCAAGCTGTCTTCCTGGTGTCTCTCTCTCAAGCTGACTTCCTGGTGTCTCTCTCTCTCAAGCTGTCTTCCTGGTGTCTCTCTCTCAAGCTGTCTTCTTGGTGTCTCTCTCTCAAGCTGTCTTCCTGGTGTCTCTCTCTCAAGCTATCTTCCTGGTGTCTCTCTCTCAAGCTGTCTTCCTGGTGTCTCTCTCTCAAGCTGTCTTCTTGGTGTCTCTCTCTCAAGCTGTCTTCCTGGTGTCTCTCTCTCAAACTGACTTCATGGTGTCTCTCTCTCAAGCTGTCTTCCTGGTGTCTCTCTCTCTCAAGCTGTCTTCCTGGTGTCTCTCTCTCAAGCTGTATTCCTGGTGTCTCTCTCTCAAACTGTCTTCCTGGTGTCTCTCTCTCAAGCTGACTTCCTGGTGTCTCTCTCTCAAACTGTCTTCCTGGTGTCTCTCTCTCAAACTGTCTTCCTGGTGTCTCTCTCTCAAACTGTCTTCCTGGTGTCTCTCTCTCAAACTGTCTTCCTGGTGTCTCTCTCTCAAACTGTCTTCCTGGTGTCTCTCTCTCAAACTGTCTTCCTGGTGTCTCTCTCTCAAACGATATTCCTGGTGTCTCTCTCTCAAACTGTCTTCCTGGTGTCTCTCTCTCAAACTGTCTTCCTGGTGTATCTCTCTCAAACTGTCTTCCTGGTGTCTCTCTCTCAAGCTGACTTCCTGGTGTCTCTCTCTCAAGCTGACTTCCTGGTGTCTCTCTCTCAAACTGACTTCCTGGTGTCTCTCTCTCAAACTGACTTCCTGGTGTCTCTCTCTCAAGCTGACTTCCTGGTGTCTCTCTCTCAAACTGTCTTCCTGGTGTCTCTCTCTCAAGCTGACTTCCTGGTGTCTCTCTCTCAAACTGTCTTCCTGGTGTCTCTCTCTCAAGCTGACTTCCTGGTGTCTCTCTCTCAAACTGTCTTCCTGGTGTCTCTCTCTCAAACTGTCTTCCTGGTGTCTCTCTCTCAAACGATATTCCTGGTGTCTCTCTCTCAAACTGTCTTCCTGGTGTCTCTCTCTCAAACTGTCTTCCTGGTGTATCTCTCTCAAACTGTCTTCCTGGTGTCTCTCTCTCAAGCTGACTTCCTGGTGTCTCTCTCTCAAGCTGACTTCCTGGTATTTCTCTCTCATGCTGTCTTCCTGGTGTCTCTCTCTCAAGCTGTCTTCTTGGTGTCTCTCTCTCAAGCTGTCTTCCTGGTGTCTCTCTCTCAAACTGACTTCCTGGTGTCTCTCTCTCAAGCTGACTTCCTAGTGTTTTTAGTCTATTATGTTTTTTTGTTGTTCAGAAAACTTGGGTGGAATAAATATTTCCCGCAGGCCGCCAGTTGGGGAACCCTGTCTTAGACGTTGTCCTCCACCCATCTCAGAGCTGGAGAAAGGCAGTCAGTACAGATGTTTTTGTTGTGTTTTGCTGTGTTTAACATGTCTTTGACAACATCCTCTCTCCTCTCAGGGCTGGAGAAAGGCAGTCAGTACAGTTTCCAGGTGGCTGCCATGACAGCTAACGGCACGGGCCCAGCCAGCGAGTGGTTCACCGCAGAAACGCCAGAGAATGACCTTGACGGTAAGACAAAAACACTTAATTTACAATTCATTCAGTCTCTTATATCCGCGACCCAAATTGGCATCATATTTCCTATAGGGCACTAATTTTGACAAGATCCCTATAGACACTTGTCAAAAGTAGTGCACTAAGAAATATGATGTCATTTGGGACGCATCCCTACCCTCCTCCTCCACTACCATCTATCTCTCTCTCTCTCTCTCTCTCTCTCTCTCTCTGTCTCTGTCTCTGTCTCTCTGTCTCTCTCTGTCTCTCTCTGTCTCTCTCTGTCTCTGTCTGTCTGTCTCTGTCTGTCTGTCTGTCTGTCTGTCTGTCTGTCTGTCTGTCTGTCTGTCTGTCTGTCTGTCTGTCTGTCTCTCTCTCTGTCTCTCTCTCTCTCTCTCCTCTCTCTGTCTCTCTCTCTCTCTCTCTCTGTCTCTCTCTCTCTCTGTCTCTCTCTCTCTCTATTCCCCTCTTCCTCCTCCACTACCATGTCTCTCTCTCTCTCTCTCTCTATTCCCCTCTTCGTCCTCTACTACCATGTCTCTCTCTGTCTCTATTCCCCGAGGCAGGGCTGGACTCTTGTATTCAGACACGTCTGTCTCTTTCTGTATGTGTGTGAGTGAGGTTTTTAAATATTTAGACAGTGGTGAGACCAAGATGTATTGAACAGTTTTAACATATTGAGCATCGTACAAACCTGCTGTGCAATTTGATGGTGATGATACTTAGCAATGCTGGACTGGCAGCCTTTAAACTCTAAAGTAACAAAATGTCTAGTTCCACTGTGCCGCCGTCCCAAATTGCAACCTATTACTAATGTAGTGCACAGGGCCAATAGGGCTCTGGTCGAAAAATAGTGCACTAAATAAGGAATCGGGTGCCATTTGGGACTCGGCTACTAACTGTACCTGGCACGACTTAAAAGCATTTTTGTTTCATATAAATTATACATAACCTGACCAGAACAAGCTCTGGCAGCCAGGCAATTAGGAAGGAGATGTAAACAGGTAATATATCGAGGAGAGTGGCGAGAAAAGGAAGGGATCAATCAGACAGATAGCTTTAGGAGATGACAAGGGACCTAATGTAATTCTAATGGATTATCACTCAATAAACTGATATTAACCTCAGAATGTATTTTTTTTGCGTCCTCTTTCCCTTAGAGGATTATCACAAACTGTCGGATCACATTAGAGGGCTTTAGTTAGAACGGATGTTAGTATTGTTTTCTTATTGGATTGGATTTGATTTGATTTGACATGAAACAAATCAGACGTACAAGTCGATATACTGTGTCGAAAATATCATCAAAGGATGAACACAAAATGTTGGTCCTGTGTCTCTCCGTTGGTAGAGCGTTGCACTTGACAAGGCCAGGATCGTGGGTCAGATTCCCAGGAAACACCTGTATGTTAAATGTGTACATGCATGACTGTTTATATATATATATATATATATATATATATATATTATCCTTGTTACATTTTAGGCCCGTTTCCACGGTGATTCCGTGTTATCTCGAAGCATTCCAATTTGTCGTACATTTCTTTCCAGAGAGCCAAGTCCCGAATCAACCGAGTTCCCTCCACGTCAGACCCCTGCCCAACAGCATCATCATGAGCTGGACTCCTCCCCTCAACCCCAACATCCTAGTACGGGGCTACATCATTGGCTACGGAGTAGGAAGTCCCTACGCTGAGACGGTCAGGGTGGACAGTAAACAACGATACTACTCCATAGAAAACCTGGGTGAGTTCTCTTCTACACTTTGGTTGAACCAGACTAAACATTGTCTGGTGAGTGGTAGTACTACATACTAAACATGGTACCAGTCTGGTTAGTGGTAGTACTACATACTAAACATGGTACCAGTCTGGTTAGTGGTAGTACTACATACTAAACATGGTACCAGTCTGGTTAGCGGTAGTACTACATACTAAACATGGTACCAGTCTGGTTAGTGGTAGTACTACATACTAAACATGATACCAGTCTGGTTAGTGGTAGTACTACATACTAAACATGGTACCAGTCTGGTTAGTGGTAGTACTACATACTAAACATTGTCTGGTTAGTGGTAGTACTACATACTAAACATGGTACCAGCCTGGTTAGTGGTAGTACTACATACTAAACATTGTCTGGTTAGTGGTAGTACTACATACTAAACATGGTACCAGCCTGGTTAGTGGTAGTACTACATACTAAACATGGTACCAGTCTGGTTAGTGGTAGTACTACATACTAAACATGGTACCAGTCTGGTTAGCGGTAGTACTACATACTAAACATGGTACCAGTCTGGTTAGTGGTAGTACTACATACTAAACATGATACCAGTCTGGTTAGTGGTAGTACTACATACTAAACATGGTACCAGTCTGGTTAGTGGTAGTACTACATACTAAACATTGTCTGGTTAGTGGTAGTACTACATACTAAACATGGTACCAGCCTGGTTAGTGGTAGTACTACATACTAAACATTGTCTGGTTAGTGGTAGTACTACATACTAAACATGGTACCAGCCTGGTTAGTGGTAGTACTACATACTAAACATTGTCTGGTTAGTGGTAGTACTACATACTAAACATGGTACCAGTCTGGTTAGTGGTAGTACTACATACTACACATGGTACCAGCCTGGTTAGTGGTAGTACTACATACTAAACATTGTCTGGTTAGTGGTAGTACTACATACTAAACATGGTACCAGTCTGGTTAGTGGTAGTACTACATACTAAACATGGTACCAGTCTGGTTAGTGGTAGTACTACATACTAAACATGGTACCAGTCTGGTTAGTGGTAGTACTACATACTAAACATGGTACCAGTCTGGTTAGCGGTAGTACTACATACTAAACATGGTACCAGTCTGGTTAGCGGTAGTACTACATACTAAACATGGTACCAGTCTGGTTAGTGGTAGTACTACATACTAAACATGATACCAGTCTGGTTAGTGGTAGTACTACATACTAAACATGGTACCAGTCTGGTTAGTGGTAGTACTACATACTAAACATGGTACCAGTCTGGTTAGTGGTAGTACTACATACTAAACATGGTACCAGTCTGGTTAGTGGTAGTACTACATACTAAACATGGTACCAGTCTGGTTAGTGGTAGCACTACATACTAAACATGATACCAGTCTGGTTAGTGGTAGTACTACATACTAAACATGGTACCAGTCTGGTTAGTGGTAGTACTACATGCTAAACATGGTACCAGTCTGGTTAGTGGTAGTACTACATACTAAACATGGTACCAGTCTGGTTAGTGGTAGTACTACATACTAAACATGGTACCAGTCTGGTTAGTGGTAGTACTACATACTAAACATGGTACCAGTCTGGTTAGTGGTAGTACTTCATACTAAACATGGTACCAGTCTGGTTAGTGGTAGTACTACATACTAAACATGGTACCAGTCTGGTTAGTGGTAGTACTACATACTAAACATGGTACCAGTCTGGTTAGCGGTAGTACTACATACTAAACATGGTACCAGTCTGGTTAGCGGTAGTACTACATACTAAACATGGTACCAGTCTGGTTAGTGGTAGTACTACATACTAAACATGGTACCAGTCTGGTTAGCGGTAGTACTACATACTAAACATGGTACCAGTCTGGTTAGTGGTAGTACTACATACTAAACATGGTACCAGTCTGGTTAGTGGTAGTACTACATACTAAACATGGTACCAGTCTGGTTAGTGGTAGTACTACATACTAAACATGGTACCAGTCTGGTTAGCGGTAGTACTACATACTAAACATGGTACCAGTCTGGTTAGCGGTAGTACTACATACTAAACATGGTACCAGTCTGGTTAGTGGTAGTACTACATACTAAACATGGTACCAGTCTGGTTAGTGGTAGTACTACATACTAAACATGGTACCAGTCTGGTTAGCGGTAGTACTACATACTAAACATGGTACCAGTCTGGTTAGCGGTAGTACTACATACTAAACATGGTACCAGTCTGGTTAGCGGTAGTACTACATACTAAACATGGTACCAGTCTGGTTAGCGGTAGTACTACATACTAAACATGGTACCAGTCTGGTTAGTGGTAGTACTACATATTAAACATGGTACCAGTCTGGTTAGTGGTAGTACTACATACTAAACATGGTACCAGTCTGGTTAGTGGTAGTACTACATACTAAACATGGTACCAGTCTGGTTAGCGGTAGTACTACATACTAAACATGGTACCAGTCTGGTTAGTGGTAATACTACATACTAAACATGGTACCAGTCTGGTTAGCGGTAATACTACATACTAAACATGGTACCAGTCTGGTTAGTGTTAGTACTACTTACTAAACATGGTACCAGTCTGGTTAGCGGTAGTACTACATACTAAACATGGTACCAGTCTGGTTAGTGGTAGTACTACATACTAAACATGGTACCAGTCTGGTTAGTGGTAGTACTACATACTAAACATGGTACCAGTCTGGTTAGTGGTAGTACTACATACTAAACATGGTACCAGTCTGGTTAGTGGTAGTACTACATACTAAACATGGTACCAGTCTGGTTAGTGGTAGTACTACATACTAAACATGGTACCAGTCTGGTTAGTGGTAATACTACATACTAAACATGGTACCAGTCTGGTTAGTGGTAGTACTACAGACTAAACATGGTACCAGTCTGGTTAGTGGTAGTACTACATACTAAACATGGTACCAGTCTGGTTAGTGGTAGTACTACATACTAAACATGGTACCAGTCTGGTTATTGGTAGTACTACATACTAAACATGGTACCAGTCTGGTTAGCGGTAGTACTACATACTAAACATGGTACCAGTCTGGTTAGTGGTAATACTACATACTAAACATGGTACCAGTCTGGTTAGTGGTAGTACTACATA
Source organism: Salvelinus namaycush (assembly GCF_016432855.1). Classification (NCBI taxonomy): domain Eukaryota; kingdom Metazoa; phylum Chordata; class Actinopteri; order Salmoniformes; family Salmonidae; genus Salvelinus; species Salvelinus namaycush. The sequence goes on along the minus strand of NC_052337.1, from coordinate 78,946 downwards.
CTAAACATGGTACCAGTCTGGTTAGTGGTAGTACTACATACTAAACATGGTACCAGTCTGGTTAGTGGTAGTACTACATACTAAACATTGTCTGGTTAGTGGTAGTACTACATACTAAACATGGTACCAGCCTGGTTAGTGGTAATACTACATACTAAACATGGTACCAGTCTGGTTAGTGGTAGTACTACATACTAAACATGGTACCAGTCTGGTTAGTTTTAGTACTACATACTAAACATGGTACCAGTCTGGTTAGTGGTAGTACTACATACTAAACATGGTACCAGTCTGGTTAGTGGTAGTACTACATACTAAACATGGTACCAGCCTGGTTAGCGGTAATACTACATACTAAACATGGTACCAGTCTGGTTAGTGGTAGTACTACATACTAAACATGGTACCAGTCTGGTTAGTGGTAGTACTACATACTAAACATGGTACCAGTCTGGTTAGCGGTAGTACTACATACTAAACATGGTACCAGTCTGGTTAGTGGTAGTACTACATACTAAACATGGTACCAGTCTGGTTAGTGGTAGTACTACATACTAAACATGGTACCAGTCTGGTTAGCGGTAGTACTACATACTAAACATGGTACCAGTCTGGTTAGCGGTAGTACTACATACTAAACATGGTACCAGTCTGGTTAGTGGTAGTACTACATACTAAACATGGTACCAGTCTGGTTAGTGGTAGTACTACATACTAAACATGGTACCAGTCTGGTTAGCGGTAGTACTACATACTAAACATGGTACCAGTCTGGTTAGCGGTAGTACTACATACTAAACATGGTACCAGTCTGGTTAGTGGTAGTACTTCATACTAAACATGGTACCAGTCTGGTTAGTGGTAGTACTACATACTAAACATGGTACCAGTCTGGTTAGTGGTAGTACTACATACTAAACATGGTACCAGTCTGGTTAGCGGTAGTACTACATACTAAACATGGTACCAGTCTGGTTAGTGGTAGTACTACATACTAAACATGGTACCAGTCTGGTTAGTGGTAGTACCCTCTGTCTCCCTTTGTATCTGTGTCGCTCTATATACAGTTGAAGTCGGAAGTTTACATACACCTTAGCCAAATACATTTAAACTCAGTTTTTCACAATTCCTGACATTTAATCCTAGTAAAAATTGTTTTAGGTCAGTTAGGATCACCACTTTATTTTAAGAATGTGAAATGTCAGAATAATAGTAGAGAGAATTATTTATTTCAGCTTTTCTTTCTTTCATCACATTCCCAGTGGGTCAGACATATACATACACTCAATTAGTATTTGTTAGCATTGCCTTTAAATTGTTTAACTTGGGTCAAACGTTTCGGGTAGCCTTCCACAAGCTTCCCACAATAAGTTGGGTGAATTTTGGCCCATTCCTCCTGACAGAGCTGGTGTAACTGAGTCAGGTTTGCAGGCCTCCTTGCTCCCACATGCTTTTTCAGTTCTGCCCACAAATGTTCTGTAGGATTGAGGTCAGGGCTTTGTGATGGCCACTCCAATACCTTGACTTTGTTGTCCTTAAGCCATTTTGCCACAACTTTGGAAGTATGCTTGGGATCATTTTTCATTTGGAAGATCCATTTGTGACCAAGCTTTCACTTCCTGACTGATGTCTTGAGATGTTGCTTCAATATATCCACATAATTTTCCTGCCTCATGATGCCATCTATTTTGTGAAGTGCACCAGTCCCTCCTGCAGCAAAACACCCCCACAACATGATGCTGCCACCCCTGTGCTTCACGGTTGGGATGGTGTTCTTCGGCTTGCTAGCCTTCCCCTTTTTCCTCCAAACATAACGATGGTCATTATGGCCAAACGGTTCTATTTTTGTTTCATCAGACCAGAGGACATTTCTCCAAAAAGTACGATCTTTGTGCCCATGTGCAGTTGCAAACGGTAGTCTGGCTTTTTTATGGCGGTTTTGGAGCAGTGGCTTCTTCCTTGCTGAGCAGCCTTTCAGGTTATGTCGATATAGGACTCGTTTTACTGTGGATATAGATACTTTTGTACCTGTTTCCTCCAGCATCTTCACAAGGTCCTTTGCTGTTGTTCTGGGATTGATTTGCACTTTTCGCACTAAAGTACGTTCATCTCTAGGAGACAGAACGCGTCTCCTTCCTGAGCGGTATGACGGCTGCGTGGTCCCATGGTGTTTATACTTGCGTACTATTGTTTGTACAGATGAACGTGGTACCTTCAGGCGTTTGGAAATTGCTCCCAAGGATGAACCAGACTTGTGGAGGTCTACAATTTTCTTTCTAAGGTCTTGGCTGATTTCTTTTGATTTTCCCATGATGTCAAGCAAAGAGCCACTGAGTTTGAAGGTAGGCCTTGAAATACATCCACAGGTACACCTCCAATTGACTCAAATTATGTCAATTAGCCTATCAGAAGCTTCTAAAGCCATGACATCATTTTCTGGAATTTTCCAAGCTGTTTAAAGGCACAGTCAACTTAGTGTATGTAAACTTCTGACCCACTGGAATTGTGATACAGTGAATTATAAGTGAAATAATCTGTTTGTAAACAATTGTTGGAAAAAGTACTTGTGTCATTCACAAAGTAGATGTCCCAACTGACTTGCCAAAACTATAGTTTGTTAACAATACATTTGTGGAGTGGTTGAAAAAACGAGTTTTAATGACTTAAATATTTGTAAACTTCTGACTTCAACTGTATGTAAACCACAACGCATCTCAAAGTAGAAGTACTTTCATATAATGTTATTAATTGTGAGGTAATTTAGAGAACCAGGATGTTTCTCTCTCCTTGCATCGGAGCAGAACAGTACAGTTAGACAAAAAGGTTGAACACACCAGGAGATCGTCTGTCCGACTACTAATGGAAGTCTGTATTCCGAGCTGTAGCAGTGGGTTTTAGCAGGGCTACTGTACGTGCTCTATTCCTAATGAATACAATCTGGTGGGTTAATCCATCTGCAAATGTTGCATATTTATTATTAATGATGTCGGTGCTTGAATCTTTAGGGAGACTAGCTCGGGATGAGAATGTCATCGTGGATCTCAGTTTGGATTTATTCCCTGTTCCTTCGAGAGTCGTCTGACCTCTCTCTGTGGTCCTATGACAGGTCATCTATGGGTCATGTATGGAGGACACTGTCAGAACGATAGCAGACAGTCCACATCCAGGACTTAATAACCCCAGCTGTTGAAGACAGGTTGTCTGTTAACCCCCAGGTCAACAGCTGTTGAAGACAGGTTGTCTGTTAACCCCCAGGTCAACAGCTGTTGAAGACAGGTTGTCTGTTAACCCCCAGGTCAACCGATGTTGAAGACAGGTTGTCTGTTAACCCCCAGGTCAACAGATGTTGAAGACAGGTTGTCTGTTAACCCCCAGGTCAACAGCTGCTGAAGACAGGTTGTCTGTTAACCCCCAGGTCAACAGCTGTTGAAGACAGGTTGTCTGTTAACCCCCAGGTCAACAGCTGTTGAAGACAGGTTGTCTGTTAACCCCCAGGTCAACAGCTGTTGAAGACAGGTTGTCTGTTAACCCCCAGGTCAACAGCTGTTGAATACAGGTTGTCTGTTAACCCCCAGGTCAACAGCTGTTGAAGACAGGTTGTCTGTTAACCCCCAGGTCAACAGCTGTTGAAGACAGGTTGTCTGTTAACCCCCAGGTCAACAGCTGTTGAAGACAGGTTGTCTGTTAACCCCCAGGTCAACAGCTGTTGAAGACAGGTTGTCTGTTAACCCCCAGGTCAACAGCTGTTGAAGACAGGTTGTCTGTTAACCCCCAGGTCAACAGCTGTTGAAGACAGGTTGTCTGTTAACCCCCAGGTCAACAGCTGTTGAAGACAGGTTGTCTGTTAACCCCCAGGTCAACAGCTGTTGAAGACAGGTTGTCTGTTAACCCCCAGGTCAACAGCTGTTGAAGACAGGTTGTCTGTTAACCCCCAGGTCAACAGCTGTTGAAGACAGGTTGTCTGTTAACCCCCAGGTCAACAGCTGTTGAAGACAGGTTGTCTGTTAACCCCCAGGTCAACAGCTGTTGAAGACAGGTTGTCTGTTAACCCCCAGGTCAACAGCTGTTGAAGACAGGTTGTCTGTTAACCCCCAGGTCAACAGCTGTTGAAGACAGGTTGTCTGTTAACCCCCAGGTCAACAGCTGTTGAAGACAGGTTGTCTGTTAACCCCCAGGTCAACAGCTGTTGAAGACAGGTTGTCTGTTAACCCTCAGGTCAACAGCTGTCTCGCATACAACAGTTACACCATAGCTGTAAATGGAAGATTATGAAATTCTCCATGGGACTACTGTTGATGACAAACTGTAAGACTTCAGTCAATGTTGACCTTCTCAGAGTTGGACCAAAGGGGGCTTCTGATAGGAACAGCAGGAGACAAGTATAGTAATCACTATTTACTATTCTGGGTGTAATAGGATTAATCTACAAGATATGTTTAGAGAATTATGCTGTTTTCTGAAACTGGTGGTCATAAAGAAGAAGTATTTCCATTGTTGCTAATAGTTTTGTCAACAGAATCCTTGTATTTCAGAGTTATCTTTAGACCAATGTTTATTTGATTTCTTTTTTGAAATATACAGTGTGGAAAAAGAAATCCGTTGAATTTCGAAGACGAGTTTTAATTATGTCAAACTAAATTCCACGTGTGTTGACATGTCTAATAGCACTCATTCTGTTTTTAAAACTGCATTTAATTCGAATCAATTATTTAACAGGAGCGTAAATAAAGAAAACACTTGAAGTTTAAATTAAAATGTAGGAAAATAAAGCACGACCAATTTGCATGAGAAAGGATGCAATAATAGAAGGAATATGCATCCCAAGCACCCTTCAAGTAATGATGTATAATAAATATATAGTATATGTATATGTAATGAATAGACATGATCCTGTTGGAGACACGTGTACAGGGAGACATGATCCTGTTGGAGACACGTGTACAGGGAGACATGATCCTGTTGGAGACACGTGTACAGGGAGACATGATCCTGTTGGAGACACGTGTACAGGGAGACGTGATCCTGTTGGAGACACGTGTACAGGGAGACATGATCCTGTTGGAGACATGTGTACAGGGAGACATGATCCTGTTGGAGACATGATCCTGTTGGAGACACGTGTACAGGGAGACATGATTCTGTTGGAGACACGTGTACAGGGAGACATGATCCTGTTGGAGACACGTGTACAGGGAGACATGATCCTGTTGGAGACACGTGTACAGGGAGACATGATCCTGTTGGAGACACGTGTACAGGGAGACATGATGCTGTTGGAGACACATGTACAGGGAGACATGATCCTGTTGGAGACACGTGTACAGGGAGACATGATCCTGTTGGAGACACGTGTACAGGGAGACGTGATCCTGTTGGAGACACGTGTACAGGGAGACATGATCCTGTTGGAGACACGTGTACAGGGAGACGTGATCCTGTTGGAGACACGTGTACAGGGAGACATGATCCTGTTGGAGACACGTGTACAGGGAGACATGATCCTGTTGGAGACACGTGTACAGGGAGACATGATCCTGTTGGAGACACGTGTACAGGGAGACATGATCCTGTTGGAGACACGTGTACAGGGAGACATGATCCTGTTGGAGACACGTGTACAGGGAGACATGATCCTGTTGGAGACACGTGTACAGGGAGACATGATGCTGTTGGAGACATGATCCTGTTGGAGACACGTGTACAGGGAGACATGATCCTGTTGGAGACACGTGTACAGGGAGACATGATCCTGTTGGAGACATGATCCTGTTGGAGACACGTGTACAGGGAGACATGATCCTGTTGGAGACACGTGTACAGGGAGACATGATCCTGTTGGAGACACGTGTACAGGGAGACATGATCCTGTTGGAGACATGATCCTGTTGGAGACACGTGTACAGGGAGACATGATCCTGTTGGAGACACGTGTACAGGGAGACATGATCCTGTTGGAGACACGTGTACAGGGAGACATGATCCTGTTGGAGACACGTGTACAGGGAGACATGATCCTGTTGGAGACACGTGTACAGGGAGACATGATCCTGTTGGAGACACGTGTACAGGGAGACATGATGCTGTTGGAGACACGTGTACAGGGAGACATGATGCTGTTGGAGACACGTGTACAGGGAGACATGATCCTGTTGGAGACACATGTACAGGGAGATGTGATCCTGTTGGAGACACGTGTACAGGGAGACATGATCCTGTTGGAGACACGTGTACAGGGAGACATGATCCTGTTGGAGACACGTGTACAGGGAGACATGATCCTGTTGGAGACATGATCCTGATGGAGACACGTGTACAGGGAGACATGATCCTGATGGAGACACGTGTACAGGGAGACATGATCCTGTTGGAGACACGTGTACAGGGAGACATGATCCTGTTGGAGACACGTGTACAGGGAGACATGATCCTGTTGGAGACATGATCCTGTTGGAGACATGATCCTGTTGGAGACACGTGTACAGGGAGACATGATCCTTTTGGAGACATGTGTACAGGGAGACATGATACTGTTGGAGACACGTGTACAGGACCTCCGGTACGTCATTCAGACGTGTTTGTCATTTCTGCGAGGGGAAAACATGTCAAGCGCAGAGTGTGTGTTAACTGATGTGTTGGTTCAGCAATCCATGTTCCTGTCTAGCATAACACACACACACACACACACACACACACACACACACACACACACACACACACACACACACACACACACACACACACACACACACACACACACACACACACACACATACGCACACGCACACACTCTTGCACACACACACACTCGCACACACACACACACACATGCAGCAGCAGACCATCACATAATTCCAGACCTACTGCCAGAGAGGCATTAATACTAACAGACATACCGTACGGTTGCTGGCTCCTGTCTTTACAACTAATCTGCTCTGACATACGGGCCACTGCACCATCAATATTTAAAATGGTGTCCACCAACCACCGGTTGGTTGCCATGGTTTCAATATTGAACGTCATGTGGTGGGGGGAAAAAAAGAGCCTTAAATCAGGAAGTAGGTACTTCTGTTCCCATGGAGATTGAATGTAGACCCTGGCAGACAGGGGGGAACCTCTGGATGGAATATGGACAGATGGGTTGGTTGGTCTGTCTGTCAATACTAATCCATTACACTCCCCTGCGTTCACCGCTCTCTCTCTCCCTCCCTAGCACCAGACTCTCTGGTCCTCCCATCCTGACTGACAGAGTTATAGAGTTGTCTAGGGGTTGATGGTATGGGATCTACGGCCACCAACTAGTGAACCCGGGGCGGCACCGTAGCCTAGTGGTTAGAGCAGTGGACTAGTCATTGAAAGGTTGCAAGTTCGAATCCTTGAGCTGACAAGGTAAAAATTTGTCGTTCTGCCCCTGAACAAGGCAGTTAACCCACTGTTCCCCGGTAGGCCGTCATTGAAAATAAGAATTTGTTCTTAACTGACTTGCCTAGGTAAATAAAGGTAAAAATAAATAAAAAACACAAGCATATTTTCCCATAAGTATTACATATAATAACATGGGAGGATGAATATCCCCATAAGTATTACATATAATAACATGGGAGGATGAATATCCCCATAAGTATTACATATAATAACATGGGAGGATGGATATCCCCATAAGTATTACATATAATAACATGGGAGGATGGATATCCCCATAAGTATTACATATAATAACATGGGAGGATGGATATCCCCATAAGTATTACATATAATAACATGGGAGGATGGATATCCCCATAAGTATTACATATAATAACATGGGAGGATGAATATCCCCATAAGTATTACATATAATAACATGGGAGGATGGATATCCCCATAAGTATTACATATAATAACATGGGAGGATGAATATCCCCATAAGTATTACATATAATAACATGGGAGGATGAATATCCCCATAAGTATTACATATAATAACATGGGAGGATGAATATCCCCATAAGTATTACATAAAATAACATGGGAGGATGAATATCCCCATAAGTATTACATATAATAACATGGGAGGATGAATATCCCCATAAGTATTACATATAATAACATGGGAGGATGGAATATCCCCATAAGTATTACATATAATAACATGGGAGGATGAATATCCCCATAAGTATTACATATAATAACATGGGAGGATGAATATCCCCATAAGTATTACATATAATAACATGGGAGGATGGATATCCCCATAAGTATTACATATAATAACATGGGAGGATGAATATCCCCATAAGTATTACATATAATAACATGGGAGGATGGATATCCCCATAAGTATTACATATAATAACATGGGAGGATGGATATCCCCATAAGTATTACATATAATAACATGGGAGGATGGATATCCCCATAAGTATTACATATAATAACATGGGAGGATGGATATCCCCATAAGTATTACATATAATAACATGGGAGGATGGATATCCCCATAAGTATTACATATAATAACATGGGAGGATGGATATCCCCATAAGTATTACATATAATAACATGGGAGGATGGATATCCCCATAAGTATTACATATAATAACATGGGAGGATGAATATCCCCATAAGTATTACATATAATAACATGGGAGGATGAATATCCCCATAAGTATTAATAACATGGAGATATCCCATAATATAATAACATGGGAGGATGGATATCCCCATAAGTATTACATATAATAACATGGGAGGATGAATATCCCCATAAGTATTACATATAATAACATGGGAGGATGAATATCCCCATAAGTATTACATATAATAACATGGGAGGATGGATATCCCCATAAGTATTACATATAATAACATGGGAGGATGAATATCCCCATAAGTATTACATATAATAACATGGGAGGATGGATATCCCCATAAGTATTACATATAATAACATGGGAGGATGGATATCCCCATAAGTATTACATATAATAACATGGGAGGATGGATATCCCCATAAGTATTACATAAAATAACATGGGAGGATGGATATCCCCATAAGTATTACATATAATAACATGGGAGGATGGATATCCCCATAAGTATTACATATTGTCTAACGGTCCAGAGCTCTACTGTTGTGGCTTCTTCTCCAAGAGCCTATCTAGTGTTTGAACCGTGATCGTTGATGTAGTGCATCATGGGATCGTTGATGTACAAACGTGGGGACGTGACAGAATTTCAAACTGTTGATGCAGTGAAACGTCCTGGATTTAAATATATATGTGATAATGTTATATCGAGGTAGAATTTGCTGCATGGGGCAATCTCAGTGTTGATGGGAATGTTCTAGAAACTACAACAGGTTGAAAAATAGTTGTGTGACTGACTTGGTGTCTTGCAGCGCTGTTAGAGAGACTACCCACTGAGTTGATGCTACTCTCTCTGTGTGTGTGTGTGTGTGTGCAGTCATGACTGACTCCTACTCAACAAAGAGAACCTTGATTCCATTCGGGGAGCATTGATAGAACTACAGTTTCAGTGGTAGTTAGGGACTGAGAATAATGCTGTATATTCTGGTATTATATTCTGGGATTATATTCTGGTATTATATTCTGATATTATATTATATTCTGGTATTATATTCTGGTATTATATTCTGGTATTATATTCTCATATTATATTCTGCTATTATATTATATTCTGGTATTATATTCTGGTATTATATTCTGATATTATATTATGGTAATATATTCTGGTATTATATTCTGATATTATATTCTGATATTATATTATATTCTGGTATTATATTATGATATCATATTCTGGTATTATATTCTGGTATTATATTCTGATATTATATTATATTCTGGTATTATTGTAACGGAACTCTAGCTCTTCCTCCTCTTCGGACGAGGAGAGGAGAGAGGGATCGGAAGACCAATTTGCAGCGAGGTATGATGACATGATTTATTTAAGACACGACAAAACAACGAAGATAGAAAACGAACTATACTTGAATAAACTAACAAAATAACAAAACGAATGTAGACAGACCTGGAACATGTGAACTTACATATAACGAAGAACGCACGAACAGGTACACGACTACAAACAAACGATACAGTCCCGTGTGGTAACATATACGGACACAGGAGACAACCACCCACGACAAACAATGTGAAACAACCTCCCTATGTATGTCTCTCAATCAGATGAAAACGAAAACACCTGCCTCTGATTGAGAGCCATACAAGGTCAATTAACCCTGACACTTAACAAGGAACAAACACAGAGAATGCCCACCCAGCTCACGTCCTGACCAACAAAACAAAGCTATACAAAAGGAAAACAAGGTCAGGAACGTGACAATTATATTCTGGTATTATATTATATTCTGGTATTATATTCTGGTATTATATTCTGATATTATTTTATGATATTATATTCTGATATTATATTCTGATATTATATTATATTCTGGTATTATATTATGATATTATATTCTGGTATTATATTCTGGTATTATATTCTGATATTATATTATATTCTGGTATTATATTCTGGTATTATATTATATTCTGGTATTATATTCTGGTATTATATTCTGATATTATATTATATTCTGGTATTATATTCTGGTATTATATTCTGGTATTATATTCTGATATTATATTATATTCTGGTATTATATTCTGGTATTATATTCTGATATAATATTCTGGTATTATATTATATTCTGGTATTATATTCTGGTGTTATATTCTGATATAATATTCTGGTATTATATTCTGGTATTATTTTATGATATTATATTCTGATATTATATTCTGGTATAGTCTAGTCATGTAATGCTCTGTAGCCTATGTTCCCGTTTCACTTCATTGATATTTGAAAGCTCTTCAGTGTTAAAAGTCTTTCTAATAGTTTATTGGATTTATATAGCACTTTTCCGGTGCTCACAGCTGATTGGAGGAGATCATCTGAATAGTGGTTTCTACATTATTTTGTCTGTGTTTGTGATGATTTAAACTCATTTTTATAATATTGGTTGGTTCTATAGTAAACCGACTGTAATAACAGCTTAATGTATTGATTGGCTGATTGATATTAATGTTATTACTGATGTTTCTCCCACAGAGCCCAGTTCCCACTATGTCATCTCCCTGAAAGCCTTCAACAATGCAGGAGAGGGGGTCCCCCTGTACGAGAGCGCTGTGACCAGATCTATAACAGGTAAGTACAGCGCTAAGCTAGCTATTTAACCCATTAAAACATATGGTGCTAAGCTAGCTGGCTAACCCATTAAAATTTACGGCACTAAGCTAGCTAGCTAACTCATTAAAACATATAGTGCTAAGCTAGATAGCTAACTCATTAAAAACATATGGTGCTAAGCTAGTTAGCTAACTCATTAAAATGTATGGTGCTAAGCTAGCTAGCTAACTCATTAAAACATATGAAGCTAAGCTAAATCATTAAAACGTATGGTGCTAAGCTAGATAGCTAATTCATTAAAACATATGGTGCTAAGCTAGTTAGCTAACTCATTCAAATAAATGGTGCTAAGCTAGCTGACTAACTCATTAAAACGTATGGTTCTAAGCTAGCTGGCTAACTCATTAAAACATATGGTGCTAAGCTAGTTAGCTAACTCATTAAAACGTATGGTTCTAAGCTAGCTGGCTAACTCATTAAAACATATGGCACTAAGCTAGCTGGCTAACTCATTAAAACATATGGCACTAAGCTAGCTGGCTAACTCATTAAAACATATGGCACTAAGCTAGCTGGCTAACTCATTAAAACATATGGTGCTAAGCTCGTTAGCTAACCCATTAAAACACATGGTGCTAAGCTAGCTATTTAACCCATTAAAACATATGGCACTAAGCTAGCTGGCTAACTCATTAAAACGTATGGTGCTAAGCTAGCTATTTAACCCATTAAAACATATGGCACTAAGCTAGCTAGCTAACTAATTAAAACGTATGATGCCAAACTAGCTAATCCATGAAAACACAATAAGGTTGAACGGGTCTCCATAACAAACTGGCTCGTCTGTTCTGAACATGATTTTCAGTTCACTGAAGCCTCATGTATAAACAGCCTTTAAGGAGGACTTTGATTTCCATAAAGTACTGATTGCAAGAAACCAGACAGGCAGACCAGTAACTGTAACTGTACAGGTGGTGGCACACACACACACACACACACACACACACACACACACACACACACACACACACACACACACACACACACACACACACACACACACACGAACACACACACACACACACACAAACACACACACGCCAGCCAACATCCTGGGATGCATCCCAAATGGCACCCTATTCGCTATATAGTACACTACTTTTGACCAGGACCCATATGGCTTTGGTCAAAATGTGTGCACTATGTAGGGAATTGGAGAACTGGGAGTACAGGAGTCCTTCTACAACACACACACACACACACACACACATATATATATAAAGGATCACAGCTTTGTGGAGGGATACTCCGGTGAGAAAGCCTGATCACAGCTTTGATCTGCTCCAAATGAAATCAAAGCATCACGCTCCTTGCCGCCTGGCAGCCACGACTCAAATTCTCTCAATTCTCAACACTCTCTTGATGTTCATACAGATACAGACTGCTTTAAACAGCTAGGGGTTTATTCACATACTGTACCGGTCAAAAGTGTGGACACACCTACTCATTCCAGGGTTTTTCTTTATTTTTACTATTTTCTACATTGTAGAATAATAGTGAAGACATCAGAACTATGAAATAACACATATGGAATCCTGTAGTAATCAAAAAAGTGTTAAACAAATACAAATATATTTGAGATTTGAGATTCTTCAAAGTAGACACCCTTTACCTTGATGTCAGCTTTGCACACTCTTGGCATTCTCTCAACCAGCTTCATGAGGAATGCTTTTCCAACAGTCTTGAAGGAGTTCCCACATATGCTGAGCATTTGTTGGCTGCTTTTCCTTCACTCTGTGGTCCAACTCATCTCAAACCATCTCAATTGGGTTGAGGTCGGGTGATTGTGGAGGCCAGGTCATCTGATGCAGCACTCCATCACGCTCCTTCTTGGTCAGATAGCCCTTACACAGCCTGGAGGTGTGTTGGGTCATTGTCCTGCTGAAAAACAAATGATAGTCCCACTAAGCGCAAACCAGATGGGATGGCATATTGCTGCAGAATGCTGTGGTAGCCATGCTGGTTAAGTGTGTCTTGAATTCTAAATAAATCACTGACAGTGTCACCAACAAAGCACCCCCACACCTCCTCCATGCTTCACATTTCGAACTAAAAATCTCAAATTTGGACTCATCAGACCAAAAGACAG
>NC_052337.1:20607-60607 GCF_016432855.1 Salvelinus namaycush | reverse complement strand
TTCCTAATTTTTCACTCACTCACTCACTTTTCTTAACTCCATGGTTCATCCATGACTCACTGTTGGTTGCATGTAACTCCTATCACTTTGCATGTTAAATAAATATTCATTCCATGAAACTAAATCCACTGTGTGTGTTGGGCGTGATCACGTCAATCCACATCCAGACCCCATTGATCCGTCAGATGACGATCTGTTCCATCTGTTTGATAAATATCCTACTCCCATACCAGATACATCCACCCCCATGATCCCCCCAGTAGGTGTCCAGGCCGTGGCCTTGACCCCAGACTCTGTCAGGGTCAGCTGGGCAGACAACTCCATGACCAAGAACCAGAAGACCACTGAGGTCCGCTACTACTCCGTCAAGTGGAAGACCAGCTACTCTACTAGCGGGAAGTTCAAGGTAAGGATTTAGGGAGGGGGGGGGGGGGTGTGTCTGTCTGTATGTGTGTCTGTGTGTCTGTCTGTCTGTGTGTGTCTGTCTGTGTGTGTGTGTGTGTGTGTGTGTGTGTGTGTGTGTGTGTGTGTGTGTGTGTGTGTGTGTGTGTGTGTGTGTGTGTGTGTGTGTGTGTGTGTGTGTGTGTGTGTGTGTGTGTGTGTTCTTGCCTACTGGTTTGCTACCTGATGTTGTATGTTAACAGTCTTCAGGTGGTTTGGTTAGAGTTTTTGCTTCTATTTATGGATACCTGTAACGAACTGGTTGATCACAACTCACTTTGTATTTGCCTGCTCGTTTAAAGAGACGTTACTTGCTGCTGTGGGGTTCTGCCGTGAGAGTTGCTTAAATGCTCGTTAAAAAGCTTGTTTTCTTATTAAACAAAGCCCGGTTTCTCCTTACACTCTACTGTTCTCTCTTGACTTCATGTATTTTATTAAGGGTTAAAAATGGGTACAATTTAAAAAAGTACAAAGCACAGAGGAAAACACCTTATGAAAAGCCACCACACTGATGTGGGTTTCTGGCAGAATCATTTTTGACGTTACACTCGGTACGTTCAAGGGATAAAGTTTGCGAACATTAGCTAACATATCCCATTTGTTTAGTGTAAGCTGTGACCATTCCCTAACGTTAACTAACATATCCCATTTGTTTAGTGTAAGCTGTGACCATTCCCTAACGTTAACTAACATATCCCATTTGTTTAGTGTAAGCTGTGACCATTCCCTAACGTTAACTAACATATCCCATTTGTTTAGTGTAAGCTGTGACCATTCCCTAACGTTAACTAACATAGCCCATTTGTTTAGTGTAAGCTGTGACCATTCCCTAACGTTAACTAACATATCCCATTTGTTTAGTGTAAGCTGTGACCATTCCCTAACGTTAACTAACATATCCCATTTGTTTAGTGTAAGCTGTGACCATTCCCTAACGTTAACTAACATATCCCATTTGTTTAGTGTAAGCTGTGACCATTCCCTAACGTTAACTAACATATCCCATTTGTTTAGTGTAAGCTGTGACCATTCCCTAACGTTAACTAACATATCCCATTTGTTTAGTGTAAGCTGTGACCATTCCCTAACGTTAACTAACATATCCCATTTGTTTAGTGTAAGCTGTGACCATTCCCTAACGTTAACTAACATATCCCATTTGTTTAGTGTAAGCTGTGACCATTCCCTAACGTTAACTAACATATCCCATTTGTTTAGTGTAAGCTGTGACCATTCCCTAACGTTAACTAACATATCCCATTTGTTTAGTGTAAGCTGTGACCATTCCCTAACGTTAACTAACATATCCCATTTGTTTAGTGTAAGCTGTGACCATTCCCTAACGTTAACTAACATATCCCATTTGTTTAGTGTAAGCTGTGACCATTCCCTAACGTTAACTAACATATCCCATTTGTTTAGTGTAAGCTGTGACCATTCCCTAACGTTAACTAACATATCCCATTTGTTTAGTGTAAGCTGTGACCATTCCCTAACGTTAACTAACATATCCCATTTGTTTAGTGTAAGCTGTGACCATTCCCTAACGTTAGCTAACAGTCTGAGAAGGTAGTTTGTGGCTAATGTAAGTGTCTGTTTCAGGTCTAAACTGCCCCTACTAATAACCACGTGGCCATGTTGGCTTAATATTAGGTGTAGTATGAATATAAGTTTGATTATTGCCGTAGAAATGCCACGGTAATTCTTAACACATTTTGCTCTTTGATGTTTTCACTGTCACATTTTGAAATGTTCGTTACAATCGTTCGACTGAAATTGTTACTAAGTAACATGTTTGCCGGCAACAGAACCATTGTTGAACTCACTTCCTGTTTCGTTCTCTAGTCTGCAGACACAACAGCCCTCAGCCACACCGTCACTGGCCTCAAGCCCAACACCATGTACGAGTTCGCTGTCATGGTTACCAAGGGCCGCAAGTCTAGCACGTGGAGTATGACCGCTCATGCCACCACTTACGAAGCAGGTGAGTCCTCTCTCTTTCTTTCTACAGTATCTACCACACCCTGTCTCCTTCTCCGTTATCTCTTTCTCACCATCTTGACCTCTCCTTTTGTCTCTCTCTGTCTCCGTTATCTCTCTCTATCTACAGTATCTACCACACCCTGTCTCTGTCTCCGTTATCTCTCTCTATCTACAGTATCTACCACACCCTTTCTCTGTCTCCGTTATCTCTCTCTATCTACAGTATCTACCACACCCTTTCTCTGTCTCCGTTATCTCTTTCTATCTACAGTATCTACCACACCCTGTCTCTGTCTCCGTTATCTCTCTCTTTCTACAGTATCTACCACACCCTTTCTCTGTCTCCGTTATCTCTCTCTATCTACAGTATCTACCACACCCTGTCTCTGTCTCCGTTATCTCTCTCTATCTACAGTATCTACCACACCCTGTCTCTGTCTCCGTTATCTCTCTCTTTCTACAGTATCTACCACACCCTTTCTCTGTCTCCGTTATCTCTTTCTATCTACAGTATCTACCACACCCTGTCTCTGTCTCCGTTATCTCTCTCTTTCTACAGTATCTACCACACCCTGTCTCTGTCTCCGTTATCTCTTTCTATCTACAGTATCTACCACACCCTGTCTCTGTCTCCGTTATCTCTCTCTATCTACAGTATCTACCACACCCTGTCTCTGTCTCCGTTATCTCTCTCTATCTACAGTATCTACCACACCCTGTCTCTGTCTCCGTTATCTCTCTCTTTCTACAGTATCTACCACACCCTGTCTCTGTCTCCGTTATCTCTCTCTATCTACAGTATCTTCCACACCCTTTCTCTGTCTCCGTTATCTCTCTCTATCTACAGTATCTACCACACCCTGTCTCTGTCTCCGTTATCTCTTTCTATCTACAGTATCTACCACACCCTGTCTCTGTCTCCGTTATCTCTTTCTCACCATCTTGACCTCTCCTTTTGTCTCTCTCTGTCTCCGTTATCTCTCTCTATCTACAGTATCTACCACACCCTGTATCTGTCTCCGTTATCTCTCTCTTTCTACAGTATCTACCACACCCTTTCTCTGTCTCCGTTATCTCTTTCTATCTACAGTATCTACCACACCCTGTCTCTGTCTCCGTTATCTCTCTCTTTCTACAGTATCTACCACACCCTTTCTCTGTCTCCGTTATCTCTCTCTATCTACAGTATCTACCACACCCTGTCTCTGTCTCCGTTATCTCTCTCTTTCTACAGTATCTACCACACCCTTTCTCTGTCTCCGTTATCTCTTTCTATCTACATTATCTACCACACCATGTCTCTGTCTCCGTTATCTCTTTCTATCTACAGTATCTACCACACCCTGTCTCTGTCTCCGTTATCTCTTTCTATCTACAGTATCTACCACACCATGTCTCTGTCTCCGTTATCTCTCTCTTTCTACAGTATCTACCACACCCTGTCTCCGTTATCTCTTTCTATCTACAGTATCTACCACACCATGTCTCTGT
Organism: Salvelinus namaycush; assembly: GCF_016432855.1. NCBI lineage: Eukaryota > Metazoa > Chordata > Actinopteri > Salmoniformes > Salmonidae > Salvelinus > Salvelinus namaycush. Next base: position 56,692 of record NC_052337.1, on the reverse strand, counting down.
CTCCGTTATCTCTCTTTTTCTACAGTATCTACCACACCCTGTCTCTGTCTCCGTTATCTCTCTCTTTCTACAGTATCTACCACACCCTGTCTCTGTCTCCGTTATCTCTTTCTCACCATCTTGACCTCTCCTTTTGTCTCTCTCTGTCTCCGTTATCTCTCTCTATCTACAGTATCTACCACACCCTGTCTCTGTCTCCGTTATCTCTCTCTTTCTACAGTATCTACCACACCCTTCTCTGTCTCCGTTATCTCTTTCTATCTACAGTATCTACCACACCATGTCTCTGTCTCCGTTATCTCTCTCTTTCTACAGTATCTACCACACCCTTTCTCTGTCTCCGTTATCTCTTTCTATCTACAGTATCTACCACACCCTGTCTCTGTCTCCGTTATCTCTCTCTTTCTACAGTATCTACCACACCCTGTCTCTGTCTCCATTATCTCTCTCTTTCTACAGTATCTACCACACCCTTTCTCTGTCTCCGTTATCTCTCTCTATCTACAGTATCTACCACACCCTGTCTCTGTCTCCGTTATCTCTCTCTTTCTACAGTATCTACCACACCCTTTCTCTGTCTCCGTTATCTCTTTCTATCTACAGTATCTACCACACCATGTCTCTGTCTCCGTTATCTCTCTCTTTCTACAGTATCTACCACACCCTTTCTCTGTCTCCGTTATCTCTTTCTATCTACAGTATCTACCACACCCTGTCTCTGTCTCCGTTATCTCTCTCTTTCTACAGTATCTACCACACCCTTTCTCTGTCTCCGTTATCTCTCTCTATCTACAGTATCTACCACACCCTGTCTCTGTCTCCGTTATCTCTCTCTTTCTACAGTATCTACCACACCCTTTCTCTGTCTCCGTTATCTCTTTCTATCTACAGTATCTACCACACCATGTCTCTGTCTCCGTTATCTCTCTCTATCTACAGTATCTACCACACCCTGTCTCTGTCTCCGTTATCTCTCTCTTTCTACAGTATCTACCACACCCTGTCTCTGTCTCCATTATCTCTCTCTATCTACAGTATCTACCACACCCTGTCTCTGTCTCCGTTATCTCTCTCTATCTACAGTATCTACCACACCCTGTCTCTGTCTCCGTTATCTCTCTCTATCTACAGTATCTACCACACCCTGTCTCTGTCTCCGTTATCTCTCTCTATCTACAGTATCTACCACACCATGTCTCTGTCTCCGTTATCTCTCTCTCTCTACAGTATCTACCACACCCTGTCTCTGTCTCCGTTATCTCTTTCTCACCATCTTGACCTCTCCTTTTGTCTCTCTCTGTCTCCGTTATCTCTCTCTATCTACAGTATCTACCACATCCTGTCTCTGTCTCCGTTATCTCTCTCTTTCTACAGTATCTACCACACCCTTTCTCTGTCTCCGTTATCTCTTTCTATCTACAGTATCTACCACACCCTTTCTCTGTCTCCGTTATCTCTCTCTATCTACAGTATCTACCACACCCTGTCTCTGTCTCCGTTATCTCTCTCTTTCTACAGTATCTACCACACCCTGTCTCTGTCTCCGTTATCTCTTTCTCACCATCTTGACCTCTCCTTTTGTCTCTCTCTGTCTCCGTTATCTCTCTCTATCTACAGTATCTACCACACCCTGTCTCTGTCTCCGTTATCTCTCTCTCTCTACAGTATCTACCACACCCTGTCTCTGTCTCCGTTATCTCTCTCTTTCTACAGTATCTACCACACCCTTTCTCTGTCTCCGTTATCTCTTTCTATCTACAGTATCTACCACACCATGTCTCTGTCTCCGTTATCTCTTTCTTTCTCTTTCTCACCATCATCCTTTTGTTTCTCTCTGTCTCCTCTCTCTGTCTCTCCTCTCTCTCTCTCTCTCTCTCTCTCTCTCTCTCTCTCTCTCTCTCTCTCTCTCTCTCTCTCTCTCTCTCTCTGTCTCTCTCTGTCTCTCTCTGTCTCTTTTTCTCTGTCTCTCTCTCTCTTTCTCACCATATTGACCTCTCCTTTTGTCTCTCTCTCTCTGAAAAATAACTACCACGCAGTCTGTCATCGCCACCACGCCAAATTATATTTATTCGCTGCGACTCCAATTATCCTTATGAAATAGTACAGCGTGTACTTTCTAAATGTCTACATGTTTACATTTGTCAACCCAATCCTTTTTAGAAATACATTGACATTCAATGCTTTTTAGTATAATGTGCTGCTGTGGAAAGCTTTGTTGCATCAGACTCTTAATCGTAGTCGGCTCCGATACCAGTTCCCTTTCGGTGTTACACACCTGTGTGTCCCAAATTACACCATATTCCCTATGTAGTGCACTACTTTTGACCAGAGTCCTATGGAACCCTATTCCCTATGTAGTGCACTACTTTTGACCAGAGTCCTATGGAACCATATTCCCTATATAGTGCACTACTTTTGACCAGAGTCCTGTGGAACCCTATTCCCTATGTAGTGCACTAGTTTTGACCAGAGTCCTATGGAACCCTATTCCCTATGTAGTGCACTAGTTTTGACCAGAGTCCTATGGAACCCTATTCCCTATGTAGTGCACTACTTTTGACCAGAGTCCTATGGAACCCTATTTCCTATGTAGTGCCATACTTTTGACCAGAGTCCTATGGAACCCTATTCCCTATATAGTGCACTACTTTTGACCAGAGTCCTGTGGAACCCTATTCCCTATGTAGTGCACTAGTTTTGACCAGAGTCCTATGGAACCCTATTCCCTATATAGTGCACTACTTTTGACCAGAGTCCTATGGAACCCTATTCCCTATATAGTGCACTACTTTTGACCAGAGTCCTATGGAACCCTATTCCCTATATAGTGCACTAGTTTTGACCAGAGTCCTATGGAACCCTATTCCCTTCATAGCGCACTAGTTTTGATGCACCACTGTGTCTTTGATGGGTCCACGTGTTGGCAATGGACACACAGGAACATATGAAAAGGGTTTGATGTAAGAACAAACGTAGTTAGAAATTCAACCCGTTTCAATAAAAAAACACACAACTGTTTGTTGGATTGGAAGTCCTGGGGTAGTGCTTTTCAAACAAAGATTTTGATGTTTAATTTAGTTTCATGCGTTCAGCGGAGAGTATTGGTCTCAGGAACGTGTGTAAGCGGCACTCAGAAAAAAATAACCTAAAAGGATTCTTTCTTCCACTGTCCTCATATGAGAATCCCTTGAGGAACCCTTTTTAGTTCCAGGTAGAACCCTTTTTAGTTCCAGGTAGAACACTTTTTAGTTCCTGGTAGAACCCTTTCCACTTCCAGGTATAACCCTCTTTAGTTCCAGGTAGAACCCTTTTTAGTTCCTGGTAGAACCCTTTTTAGTTCCTGGTAGAACACTTTTTAGTTCCTGGTAGAACCCTTTCCACTTCCAGGTAGGACCCTTTCCACTTCCAGGTAGAACCCTTTTTTGTTCTAGGTAGAACCCTTTTTAGTTCCAGGTACAACCCTTTTTAGTTCCAGGTAGAACCCTTTTTATTTCCAGGTAGAACCCTTTTTAGTTCCAGATAAAACCATTTTTAGTTCCAGGTAGAACCCTTTTAGTTCCAGGTAGAACCCTTTTCTGTTTCAGGTAGAACACTTTTTTGTTCCAGGTAAAACCATTTTTAGTTTCAGGTAGAACCCTTTTCAGTTCTTAGTAGAACACTTTTTAGTTCCAGGTAGAACCCTTTTTTAGTTCCAGGTAGAACCCTATTTTAGTTCCAGGTAGAACCCTTTTTTAGTTCCTGGTAGAACCCTTTATAGTTCCAGGTAGAACACTTTTTAGTTCCTGGTAGAACCCTTTCCATATCCAGGTAGAACCCTTTTTAGTTCCAGGTTGAACCCTTTTTAATTCCTGGTAGAACCCTTTTTAGTTCCAGGTAGAACACTTTTTAGTTCCTGGTAGAGCCCTTCCCACTTCCAGGTAGGACCCTTTCCACTTCCAGGTAGAACCTTTTTTAGTTCCAGGTAGAACCATTTTTAGTTCCTGGTAGAACCATTTTTAGTTCCAGGTAGAACACTTTTTAGTTCCAGGTAGAACCCTTTTTAGTTCCAGGTAGAAACATTTTTAGTTCCAGGTAGAACCATTTTTAGTTCCAGGTAGAACCCTTTTTAGTTCCAGGTAGAACCCTTTTTTGTTCCAGGTAGAACCCTTTTTTGTTCCAGGTAGAACCCTTTCCACTTCCAGGTAGATCCCTTTTTAGTTCCTGGTAGAACCCTTTCCACTTCCAGGTAGAACCATTTCCACTTCCTGGTAGAACCCTTTCCACTGAGGGTTATACATGGAACCCAAAAGGCTTCTACCTGGAACTAAAAAGGGTTCTCCTATGGGGACAGCCTAAGAACCCTTTTGGACTGTATGTTTATGCTGCAATCAGGGAAGCCTGTTCACAGATCACATTTCATTACACAGCGACACATGTTTTTGGAATTCCTTTTGTCAATAAGTCTACAAAACACGGTCTCTTTTGTTTGGCCAATAACAGACCATGTCGTTAGAAGGTCTCCTGGGGGTGCGTTGCAACCAGCAGGAAGAATGTAGCACTGTGCAACATTACCTGGAGATTACATGGACCTGTGTGTTAAAGCAAACTGGCTTGCAACCCAAAAACCCATAAGAAAAAGACCTACCCCGTTTTAAGGTATGACCCAGGTGCAGACAGTGGTGAAGAAACTAAAGTTTATTCTTTAAAACAGGGACAGGCAAACAACAGGTCAAGGCAGGCAGGGGTCCATAATCCAGAAAGGGTGTAAGGCACCAGAACAGCAGACGGGCTCAGGGTCAGAGCAAGCAGAGGTCGGTAATCCAGAGTAATGGAGCAAGGTACAGGACGACAGGCAGGCTCAGGGTCAGGGGAGGCAGGGGTCCATAATCCAGAAAGGGTGTAAGGCACCAGAACAGCAGACGGGCTCAGGGTCAGAGCAAGCAGAGGTCGGTAATCCAGAGTAATGGAGCAAGGTACAGGACGACAGGCAGGCTCAGGGTCAGGGGAGGCAGGGGTCCATAATCCAGAAAGGGTGTAAGGCACCAGAACAGCAGACGGGCTCAGGGTCAGAGCAAGCAGAGGTCGGTAATCCAGAGTAATGGAGCAAGGTACAGGACGACAGGCAGGCTCAGGGTCAGGGGAGGCAGGGGTCCATAATCCAGAAAGGGTGTAAGGCACCAGAACAGCAGACGGGCTCAGGGTCAGAGCAAGCAGAGGTCGGTAATCCAGAGTAATGGAGCAAGGTACAGGACGACAGGCAGGCTCAGGGTCAGGGGAGGCAGGGGTCCATAATCCAGAAAGGGTGTAAGGCACCAGAACAGCAGACGGGCTCAGGGTCAGGGCAAGCAGAGGTCGGTAATCCAGAGTAATGGAGCAAGGTACAGGACGACAGGCAGGCTCAGGGTCAGGGGAGGCAGGGGTCCATAATCCAGAAAGGGTGTAAGGCACCAGAACAGCAGGCGGGCTCAGGGTCAGGGCAGGCAGAGATCGGTAATCCAGAATAGTGGGGCAAAGGTACAGAATGACAGGCAGGCTCAGGGTCAGGGCTGGCAGAGGTCGGTAATCCAGAGTAGTGGGGCAAAGGTACAGAATGACAGGCAGGCTCAGGGTCAGGGCTGGCAGAGGTCGGTAATCCAGAGTAGTGGGGCAAAGGTACAGGACGACAGGCAGGCTCAGGTCAGGCAGAACGGTCAGAACCGGGAAACTAGAAAACATGAGCAAGGAACAGGCGGGAGCAGGGAACAAACCACTGGTAGGTTCTCCGAACAAAACAAATTGGCAACAGACAAACAAAGGACACAGGTATAAATACCCAGGGGATAATGGGGAAGCTGGGCGACACCTGGAGGGGGGTGGAGACAATCACAAAGATAGGTGGTTTTTGCGTGACAAAACCAGCCGATCAGTTGATTTCTCGTTGTTACCCTGTCAAGTGATTATGATAACAGACAGATAGTCTGTGTTCTCTACTCCTGCCCCCTATGAAATATCGACCTATCAGGAGCTTTGGAAACCGTGAGGCTGATGAATGGTAAAATACTTATTACAGTATAAGAAAATAGTAGATGGCCTGTATTTCATGCAAACGTTTCACCTTAAAATAATATAATATACACAGTATAGGTCCTTATTCAGATCCTTTGCCTTTTTCATTTTTTTAAAAACTTTACAGCCTTATTCTAAAATTGATTAAATTACTTTTTTCCCACATCTTTAAAAAATATATATATATATTTCACCTTTATTTAACCAGGTAGGCCAGTTGAGAACACCTTTATTTAACCAGGTAGGCTAGTTGAGAACACCTTTATTTAACCAGGTAGGCCAGTTGAGAACACCTTTATTTAACCAGGTAGGCCAGTTGAGAACACCTTTATTTAACCAGGTAGGCCAGTTGAGAACACCTTTATTTAACCAGGTAGGCCAGTTGAGAACACCTTTATTTAACCAGGTAGGCTAGTTGATAACACCTTTATTTAACCAGGTAGGCCAGTTGAGAACACCTTTATTTATCCAGGTAGGCCAGTTGAGAACACCTTTATTTAACCAGGTAGGCCAGTTGAGAACACCTTTATTTAACCAGGTAGGCTAGTTGAGAACACCTTTATTTAACCAGGTAGGCCAGTTGAGAACACCTTTATTTATCCAGGTAGGCCAGTTGAGAACACCTTTATTTAACCAGGTGGGCCAGTTGAGAACACCTTTATTTAACCAGGTAGGCTAGTTGAGAACACCTTTATTTAACCAGGTAGGCCAGTTGAGAACACCTTTATTTAACCAGGTAGGCCAGTTGAGAACACCTTTATTTAACCAGGTAGGCCAGTTGAGAACACCTTTATTTAACCAGGTAGGCCAGTTGAGAACACCTTTATTTAACCAGGTAGGCCAGTTGAGAACACCTTTATTTAACCAGGTAGGCCAGTTGAGAACACCTTTATTTAACCAGGTAGGCTAGTTGAGAACACCTTTATTTAACCAGGTAGGCCAGTTGAGAACACCTTTATTTAACCAGGTAGGCCAGTTGAGAACACCTTTATTTAACCAGGTAGGCTAGTTGAGAACACCTTTATTTAACCAGGTGGCCAGTTGAGAACACCTTTATTTAACCAGGTGGCCAGTTGAGAACACCTTTATTTAACCAGGTAGGCCAGTTGAGAACACCTTTATTTAACCAGGTAGGCTAGTTGAGAACACCTTTATTTAACCAGGTAGGCCAGTTGAGAACACCTTTATTTAACCAGGTGGCCAGTTGAGAACACCTGTATTTAACCAGGTAGGCCAGTTGAGAACACCTTTATTTAACCAGGTAGGCCAGTTGAGAACACCTTTATTTAACCAGGTAGGCTAGTTGAGAACACCTTTATTTAACCAGGTAGGCTAGTTGAGAACACCTTTATTTAACCAGGTAGGCTAGTGGAGAACACCTTTATTTAACCAGGTAGGCTAGTTGAGAACACCTTTATTTAACCAGGTAGGCTAGTGGAGAACACCTTTATTTAACCAGGTGGCCAGTTGAGAACACCTTTATTTAACCAGGTAGGCCAGTTGAGAACACCTTTATTTAACCAGGAAGGCCAGTTGAGAACACCTTTATTTAACCAGGTAGGCTAGTTGAGAACACCTTTATTTAACCAGGTAGGCTAGTTGAGAACACCTTTATTTAACCAGGTAGGCCAGTTGAGAACACCTTTATTTAACCAGGTAGGCCAGTTGAGAACACCTTTATTTAACCAGGTAGGCCAGTTGAGAACACCTTTATTTAACCAGGTAGGCTAGTTGAGAACACCTTTATTTAACCAGGTAGGCCAGTTGAGAACACCTTTATTTAACCAGGTAGGCCAGTTGAGAACACCTTTATTTAACCAGGAAGGCCAGTTGAGAACACCTTTATTTAACCAGGTAGGCCAGTTGAGAACACCTTTATTTAACCAGGTAGGCCAGTTGAGAACACCTTTATTTAACCAGGTAGGCCAGTTGAGAACACCTTTATTTAACCAGGTAGGCTAGTTGAGAACACCTTTATTTAACCAGGTAGGCTAGTTGAGAACACCTTTATTTAACCAGGTAGGCCAGTTGAGAACACCTTTATTTAACCAGGTAGGCTAGTTGAGAACACCTTTATTTAACCAGGTAGGCCAGTTGAGAACACCTTTATTTAACCAGGTAGGCCAGTTGAGAACACCTTTATTTAACCAGGTAGGCTAGTTGAGAACACCTTTATTTAACCAGGTAGGCCAGTTGAGAACACCTTTATTTAACCAGGTAGGCCAGTTGAGAACACCTTTATTTAACCAGGTAGGCTAGTTGAGAACACCTTTATTTAACCAGGTAGGCCAGTTGAGAACACCTTTATTTAACCAGGTAGGCCAGTTGAGAACAAGTTCTCATTTACAACTGCGACCTGGTCAAGATAAAGCAGAGCAGTGCGACACAAACAACAACACAGAGTTACACATGGGATAAACAAACGTACAGTCAATAACACATTAGAGAAAAAGTCTATATACAGTGTGTGCAAATGAGGTAAGATAAGGGAGGTAAGGCAATAAATAGGCCATGGTGGCGAAGTAATTACAATATAGCAATTAAACACTGGAGTGATAGATGTGCAGAAGATGAATGTGCAAGTAGGGATACTGGGGTGCAAAGGAGAAAAAATAAATAAATAACAATATGGGGATGAGGTAGTTGTATGGGCTATTTACAGATGGGCTATGTACAGGTGCAGTGATCTGTGAGCTGCTCTGACAGCTGATGCTTAAAGTTAGTGAGGGAGATATGAGTCTCCAGCTTCAGTGATTTTTGCAATTCGTTCCAGTCATTGGCAGCAGAGAATTGGAAGGAAAGACGACCAAAGTAGGAATTGGCTTTGGGGGTGACCAGTGAGATATACCTGCTGGAGCGCGTGCTACGGGTGGGTGTTGCTATGGTGACCAGTGACCTGAGATAAGGCAGGGCTTTACCTAGCAAAGACTTATAGATGACCTGGAGCCAGTGGGTTTGGCGACGAATATGAAGCGAGGGCCAACCAACGAGAGTGTACAGGTCGCAGTGGTGGGTAGTATATGGGGCTTTGGTGACAAAACGGATGGCACTGTGATAGACTGCATCATATTTGCTGAGTAGAGTGTTGGAGGCTATTTTATAAATAACATCACCGAAGTCGAGGATTGGTAGGATGGTCAGTTTTACGAGGGTATGTTTGGCAGCGTGAGTGAAGGATGCTTTGTTGGCGAAATAGGAAGCCGATTCTAGATTTAATTTTGGATTGGAGATGCTAAATGTGAGTCTGGAAGGAGAGTTTACAGTCTAGCCAGACATCTAGGTATTTGTAGTTGTCCACATATTCTAAGTCAGAACCGTCCAGAGTAGTGATGCTGGACGGGCGGGCAGGTGCGGACAGCGATCGGTTGAAGATGATGCATTTAGTTTTACATGCATTTAAGAGCAGTTGGAGGCCACGGCAGGAGAGTTGTATGGCATTGAAGCTCGTCTGGAGGTTAGTTAACACAGTGTCCAAAGAAGGCCAGAAGTATACAGACAATTATGGGTATTGTCTACACACAATACCCATAATGACAAACCAAAAACAGGTTTTTAGAAGTTGTTTTACATAAAGTCCCAGTCAAACGTTTGGAAACTACTATTCAATCAAGGGTTTGGGTCCAGGGTGGCTTGCAACCAAAAAGTCAGTGTTCACAACGTGTTTACAACGTGTTTACAACGTGTTTACAACGTGTTTACAACATGTTTACAACGTGTTTACAACGTGTTCACAACGTGTTCACAACGTGTTTACAACGTGTTTACAACGTGTTTACAACGTGTTTACAACGTGTTTACAACGTGTTCACAACGTGTTTACAACGTGTTCACAACGTGTTCACAACGTGTTTACAACGTGTTCACAACGTGTTTACAACGTGTTCACAACGTGTTTACAACGTGTTTACAACGTGTTTACAACGTGTTCACAACGTGTTTACAACGTGTTTACAACGTGTTTACAACGTGTTCACAACGTGTTCACAACGTGTTTACAACGTGTTTACAACGTGTTTACAACGTGTTCACAACGTGTTTACAACGTGTTCACAACGTGTTTACAACGTGTTCACAACGTGTTCACAACGTGTTCACAACGTGTCGGAGTAAATTGCCACAGTAGATTTGCCGTGGTAAAGGAGGAAATACATTATTTCAGTTGAATGATTGTCAAATAGCTAAACTGCACTAAATCTGCTCAACGAGCAAGATTCCTATGATAACCAGCTGCTGAACATATCAGAACAGCCTTTGGTAACAAGGAGGACTAAGATAACACCGACATCATCTTGTAGGGAGAGATAATCAGGTGACCAATAATGTTTGTAACGAGAGATCTAGCACATATTGATGGTGGTAACAAGGAGGACTAAGATAACACCGACATCATCTTGTAGGGAGAGATAATCAGGTGACCAATAATGTTTGTAACGAGAGATCAGCTGTGTAGGTGAATATAGCACATATTGATGGTGGTAACAAGGAGGACTAAGATAACACCGACATCATCTTGTAGGGAGAGATAATCAGGTGACCAATAATGTTTGTAACGAGAGATCTAGCACATATTGATGGTTTAACGAGAGATCATCTGGTTGCCATCGATAGATGCAATTGGCCCGTTTTGTCTGGCCAATTAAAGGTAGACTCAGCGATATGACATAGATACAGAAGGTAAACAGCGTGGGTACATTTCTGCAACAACTAAGAGCGGTGAAGCGCGATGCTCAACTTGTCCTTTGTTTTCATGCCCTGTCTACCAGGCTGTGAGCAGGGTGATGCGAACCCGTGCACATGCGCAGGTACTGTGTGTGACTGTGTGAGAGCGAAGTCTTGCATCTCTCTCAATCTCAATATCTGTGGTGCTGCTCGTAGCAACGGCGTTTCACCGAGTCTACCTTTGAGGACCATGCAGCCTCTGCTATGGCAGTTTACTGTACTTGGAGGATCAAATTCAACCTCAGGATTAATTTAACCTCAGGATTAATTAAACCTCAGGATTAATTAAACCTCAGGATTAATTAAACCTCAGGATTAATTTAACCTCAGGATTAATTTAACCTCAGGATTAATTCAACCTCAGGATTAATTCAACCTCAGGATTAATTCAACCTCAGGATTAATTCAACCTCAGGATTAATTTAACCTCAGGATTAATTAAACCTCAGGATTAATTCAACCTCAGGATTAATTCAACCTCAGGATTAATTCAACCTCAGGATTAATTATGCCTCAAATGAGCATCAGTGTGTGATGACGTGATGACAGAATTAGGACCGATGTTGTTGGTGGTATAAACTTGACCTCTGACCCTTACTTCCTCTTTCTCTCCTACCCTGATTGGCTGACAGCTCCCAGCTCCGCCCCCAAGGACCTGACGGTCATCAGTCGTGAGGGGAGACCCAGAGCTATTCTGATTAGCTGGCAACCCCCCATGGAGACCAACGGACGGATCACGGGTAAGAACAGAAGTACTGTTACTGTCTCCATCCTGGACCCTTTATCTAGTCTATAGTACTGTCTCCATCCTGGACCCTTTATCTAGTCTATAGTACTGTTACTGTCTCCACCCTGGACCCTTTATCTAGTCTATAGTACTGTTACTGTCTCCACCCTGGACCCTTTATCTAGTCTATAGTACTGTCTCCACCCTGGACCCTTTATCTAGTCTATAGTACTGTTACTGTCTCCACCCTGGACCCTTTATCTAGTCTATAGTACTGTCTCCACCCTGGACCCTTTATCTAGTCTATAGTACTGTTACTGTCTCCACCCTGGACCCTTTATCTAGTCTATAGTACTGTCTCCACCCTGGACCCTTTATCTAGTCTATAGTACTGTCTCCACCCTGGACCCTTTATCTAGTCTATAGTACTGTTACTGTCTCCACCCTGGACCCTTTATCTAGTCTATAGTACTGTTACTGTCTCCACCCTGGACCCTTTATCTAGTCTATAGTACTGTTACTGTCTCCACCCTGGACCCTTTATCTAGTCTATAGTACTGTTACTGTCTCCACCCTGGACCCTTTATCTAGTCTATAGTACTGTTACTGTCTCCACCCTGGACACTTTATCTAGTCTATAGTACTGTCTCCACCCTGTACCCTTTATCTAGTCTATAGTACTGTCTCCACCCTGTACCCTTTATCTAGTCTATAGTACTGTTACTGTCTCCACCCTGGACCCTTTATCTAGTCTATAGTACTGTCTCCACCCTGGACCCTTTATCTAGTCTATAGTACTGTCTCCACCCTGGACCCTTTATCTAGTCTATAGTACTGTCTCCACCCTGGACCCTTTATCTAGTCTATAGTACTGTTACTGTCTCCACCCTGGACCCTTTATCTAGTCTATAGTACTGTTACTGTCTCCACCCTGGACCCTTTATCTAGTCTATAGTACTGTTACTGTCTCCACCCTGGACCCTTTATCTAGTCTATAGTACTGTTACTGTCTCCACCCTGGACCCTTTATCTAGTCTATAGTACTGTCTCCACCCTGGACCCTTTATCTAGTCTATAGTACTGTCTCCACCCTGGACCCTTTATCTAGTCTATAGTACTGTCTCCACGCTGGACCCTTTATCTAGTCTATAGTACTGTCTCCACCCTGGACCCTTTATCTAGTCTATAGTACTGTTACTGTCTCCACCCTGGACCCTTTATCTAGTCTATAGTACTCTCTCCACCCTGGACCCTTTATCTAGTCTATAGTACTGTTACTGTCTCCACCCTGGACCCTTTATCTAGTCTATAGTACTGTTACTGTCTCCACCCTGGACCCTTTATCTAGTCTATAGTACTGTTACTGTCTCCATCCTGGACCCTTTATCTAGTCTATAGTACTGTTACTGTCTCCACCCTGGACCCTTTATCTAGTCTATAGTACTGTTACTGTCTCCACCCTGGACCCTTTATCTAGTCTATAGTACTGTCTCCACCCTGGACCCTTTATCTAGTCTATAGTACTGTCTCCACCCTGGACCCTTTATCTAGTCTATAGTACTGTTACTGTCTCCACCCTGGACCCTTTATCTAGTCTATAGTACTGTTACTGTCTCCACCCTGGACCCTTTATCTAGTCTATAGTACTGTCTCCACCCTGGACCCTTTATCTAGTCTATAGTACTGTCTCCACCCTGGACCCTTTATCTAGTCTATAGTACTGTTACTGTCTCCACCCTGGACCCTTTATCTAGTCTATAGTACTGTTACTGTCTCCACCCTGGACCCTTTATCTAGTCTATAGTACTGTTACTGTCTCCACCCTGGACCCTTTATCTAGTCTATAGTACTGTCTCCACCCTGTACCCTTTATCTAGTCTATAGTACTGTCTCCACCCTGTACCCTTTATCTAGTCTATAGTACTGTTACTGTCTCCACCCTGGACCCTTTATCTAGTCTATAGTACTGTCTCCACCCTGGACCCTTTATCTAGTCTATAGTACTGTCTCCACCCTGGACCCTTTATCTAGTCTATAGTACTGTCTCCACCCTGGACCCTTTATCTAGTCTATAGTACTGTCTCCACCCTGGACCCTTTATCTAGTCTATAGTACTGTTACTGTCTCCACCCTGGACCCTTTATCTAGTCTATAGTACTGTTACTGTCTCCACCCTGGACCCTTTATCTAGTCTATAGTACTGTTACTGTCTCCACCCTGGACCCTTTATCTAGTCTATAGTACTGTTACTGTCTCCACCCTGGACCCTTTATCTAGTCTATAGTACTGTCTCCACCCTGGACCCTTTATCTAGTCTATAGTACTGTCTCCACCCTGGACCCTTTATCTAGTCTATAGTACTGTCTCCACGCTGGACCCTTTATCTAGTCTATAGTACTGTCTCCACCCTGGACCCTTTATCTAGTCTATAGTACTGTTACTGTCTCCACCCTGGACCCTTTATCTAGTCTATAGTACTCTCTCCACCCTGGACCCTTTATCTAGTCTATAGTACTGTTACTGTCTCCACCCTGGACCCTTTATCTAGTCTATAGTACTGTTACTGTCTCCACCCTGGACCCTTTATCTAGTCTATAGTACTGTTACTGTCTCCATCCTGGACCCTTTATCTAGTCTATAGTACTGTTACTGTCTCCACCCTGGACCCTTTATCTAGTCTATAGTACTGTTACTGTCTCCACCCTGGACCCTTTATCTAGTCTATAGTACTGTCTCCACCCTGGACCCTTTATCTAGTCTATAGTACTGTTACTGTCTCCACCCTGGACCCTTTATCTAGTCTATAGTACTGTTACTGTCTCCACCCTGGACCCTTTATCTAGTCTATAGTACTGTCTCCACCCTGGACCCTTTATCTAGTCTATAGTACTGTCTCCACCCTGGACCCTTTATCTAGTCTATAGTACTGTTACTGTCTCCACCCTGGACCCTTTATCTAGTCTATAGTACTGTTACTGTCTCCACCCTGGACCCTTTATCTAGTCTATAGTACTGTCTCCACCCTGGACCCTTTATCTAGTCTATAGTACTGTCTCCACCCTGGACCCTTTATCTAGTCTATAGTACTGTCTCCACGCTGGACCCTTTATCTAGTCTATAGTACTGTCTCCACCCTGGACCCTTTATCTAGTCTATAGTACTGTTACTGTCTCCACCCTGGACCCTTTATCTAGTCTATAGTACTCTCTCCACCCTGGACCCTTTATCTAGTCTATAGTACTGTTACTGTCTCCACCCTGGACCCTTTATCTAGTCTATAGTACTGTTACTGTCTCCACCCTGGACCCTTTATCTAGTCTATAGTACTGTTACTGTCTCCATCCTGGACCCTTTATCTAGTCTATAGTACTGTTACTGTCTCCACCCTGGACCCTTTATCTAGTCTATAGTACTGTTACTGTCTCCACCCTGGACCCTTTATCTAGTCTATAGTACTGTCTCCACCCTGGACCCTTTATCTAGTCTATAGTACTGTCTCCACCCTGGACCCTTTATCTAGTCTATAGTACTGTCTCCACGCTGGACCCTTTATCTAGTCTATAGTACTGTCTCCACCCTGGACCCTTTATCTAGTCTATAGTACTGTTACTGTCTCCACCC
Source organism: Salvelinus namaycush (assembly GCF_016432855.1). Lineage (NCBI taxonomy): Eukaryota > Metazoa > Chordata > Actinopteri > Salmoniformes > Salmonidae > Salvelinus > Salvelinus namaycush. The sequence goes on along the minus strand of NC_052337.1, from coordinate 41,601 downwards.
TGGACCCTTTATCTAGTCTATAGTACTCTCTCCACCCTGGACCCTTTATCTAGTCTATAGTACTGTTACTGTCTCCACCCTGGACCCTTTATCTAGTCTATAGTACTGTTACTGTCTCCACCCTGGACCCTTTATCTAGTCTATAGTACTGTTACTGTCTCCATCCTGGACCCTTTATCTAGTCTATAGTACTGTTACTGTCTCCACCCTGGACCCTTTATCTAGTCTATAGTACTGTTACTGTCTCCACCCTGGACCCTTTATCTAGTCTATAGTACTGTCTCCACCCTGGACCCTTTATCTAGTCTATAGTACTGTTACTGTCTCCACCCTGGACCCTTTATCTAGTCTATAGTACTGTTACTGTCTCCACCCTGGACCCTTTATCTAGTCTATAGTACTGTCTCCACCCTGGACCCTTTATCTAGTCTATAGTACTGTCTCCACCCTGGACCCTTTATCTAGTCTATAGTACTGTCTCCACCCTGGACCCTTTATCTAGTCTATAGTACTGTCTCCACCCTGGACCCTTTATCTAGTCTATAGTACTGTCTCCACCCTGGACCCTTTATCTAGTCTATAGTACTGTTACTGTCTCCACCCTGGACCCTTTATCTAGTCTATAGTACTGTCTCCACCCTGGACCCTTTATCTAGTCTATAGTACTGTTACTGTCTCCATCCTGGACCCTTTATCTAGTCTATAGTACTGTCTCCATCCTGGACCCTTTATCTAGTCTATAGTACTGTTACTGTCTCCACCCTGGACCCTTTATCTAGTCTATAGTACTGTTACTGTCTCCACCCTGGACCCTTTATCTAGTCTATAGTACTGTCTCCACCCTGGACCCTTTATCTAGTCTATAGTACTGTCTCCACCCTGGACCCTTTATCTAGTCTATAGTACTGTTACTGTCTCCACCCTGGACCCAAGCACTACCCTCGCATTCTCCCATTGAAGACCCATAGTCCTCCTCCCCCTCCCTTCTCCTTCTCCACCCCTCCACTCCTCCCATCCCCTCCTTTCCCTCCCTCCCTCTCTTCCTCTCCTCCCTTCCCTTCCTCTCCTCCCCTCCTCCTCCTCTTCCTCCCTTCCTCTCCCCCTCCTCCTCCCTTCCTCTCTTCCCCTCCTCCCCCTCCATTCCTCTCCTCCCCCTCTATTCCTCTCCTCCCCTCCTCTTCTTCCTCCACTCTACCCCCCTTTTCCTCCCCTATTCCCTCCTCCCCCATCCTCTCCTTCTCCTCCCCTCCTTCTCTCCTCTCCTCTCCCCTCCTCCACTCCTCTCCTCTCCTCAATGTTGTAAATCAGTCTCCAGTAATGATCCTGATGACTTCTGAAGTCAGACTACGGCCAGTAGAGTGCTCCCTGCGGACAGAGCTGTGTGTGTGTGGTTGATGGATACTGTTTCCTTGTTTCCTGCTCCCCACATTAACTATGTGGGAACACAGTCAGTCAATCTGTCCTTTGGGACACAGTCAGTCAATCTGTCCTTTGGGACACAGTCAGTCAAATACCAGGCTTCTACTGCAATCTTTAAAGAGTGGACAGAGTGGACTGAGTGGACTGAGTGGTGCAGTACACTGTTTTAAGGCTGAATGACCTGGAGGGTATCAGGTTATCTCTGCTCATCGTACTGAATGACCTTTAGGGTACCAGGTTATCTCTGCTCATCGTACTGAATGACCTGTAGGGTATCAGGTTATCTCTGCTCATCGTACTGAATGACCTTTAGGGTATCAGGTTATCTCTGCTCATCGTACTGAATGACCTTTAGGGTACCAGGTTATCTCTGCTCATCGTACTGAATGACCTGTAGGGTATCAGGTTATCTCTGCTCATCGTACTGAATGACCTTTAGGGTATCAGGTTATCTCTGCTCATCGTACTGAATGACCTTTAGGGTATCAGGTTATCTCTGCTCATCGTACTGAATGACCTTTAGGGTACCAGGTTATCTCTGCTCATCGTACTGAATGACCTGTAGGGTACCAGGTTATCTTTGCTCATCGTACTGAATGACCTGGAGGGTATCAGGTTATCTCTGCTCATCGTACTGAATGACCTTTAGGATATCAGATTATCTCTGCTCATCATACTGAATGACCTTTAGGGTACCAGGTTAGCTCTGCTCATCTTATTGAATGACCTGGAGGGTATCAGGTTATCTCTGCTCATCGTACTGAATGACCTTTAGGGTACCAGGTTATCTCTGCTCATCGTACTGAATGACCTGTAGGGTACCAGGTTATCTCTGCTCATCGTACTGAATGACCTTTAGGGTACCAGGTTATCTCTGCTCATCGTACTGAATGACCTTTAGGGTATCAGGTTATCTCTGCTCATCATACTGAATGACCTTTAGGGTATCAGGTTATCTCTGCTCATCGTACTGAATGACCTTTAAGGTATCAGGTTATCTCTGCTCATCATACTGAATGACCTTTAGGGTATCAGGTTATCTCTGCTCATCGTACTGAATGACCTTTAGGGTATCAGGTTATCTCTGCTCATCGTACTGAATGACCTTTAGGGTATCAGGTTATCTCTGCTCATCGTACTGAATGACCTTTAGGGTACCAGGTTATCTCTGCTCATCGTACTGAATGACCTTTAGGGTATCAGGTTATCTCTGCTCATCGTACTGAATGACCTTTAGGGTATCAGGTTATCTCTGCTCATCGTACTGAATGACCTTTAGGGTATCAGGTTATCTCTGCTCATCGTACTGAATGACCTGGAGGGTATCAGGTTATCTCTGCTCATCGTACTGAATGACCTTTAGGGTATCAGGTTATCTCTGCTCATCGTACTGAATGACCTTTAGGGTATCAGGTTATCTCTGCTCATCGTACTGAATGACCTTTAGGGTATCAGGTTATCTCTGCTCATCGTACTGAATGACCTTTAGGGTACCAGGTTATCTCTGCTCATCGTACTGAATGACCTTTAGGGTATCAAGTTATCTCTGCTCATCGTACTGAATGACCTTTAGGGTATCAGGTTATCTCTGCTCATCGTACTGAATGACCTGGAGGGTATCAGGTTATCTCTGCTCATCGTACTGAATGACCTTTAGGGTACCAGGTTATCTCTGCTCATCGTACTGAATGACCTTTAGGGTACCAGGTTATCTCTGCTCACCGTACTGAATGACCTTTAGGGTATCAGGTTATCTCTGCTCATCGTACTGAATGACCTTTAGGGTATCAGGTTTTCTCTGCTCATCGTACTGAATGACGTTTAGGGTATCAGGTTATCTCTGCTCATCGTACTGAATGACGTATCCTGTACTACACCCTGGATAAGAACATGCCTAATAGATGACTGGATAATGGAGTCTATTGTGTGTTACCTTTCATCTCTACCAGGCTATATGCTGTACTACACCCTGGATAAGAACATGCCTATAGATGACTGGGTTACGGTTAGGGTTAATCAGCCTTCCTCTGTGTGTTGTTTCTCTACCAGGCTATATCCTGTACTACACCCTGGATAAGAACATGCCTATAGATGACTGGGTGACAGTTAGGGTTAATCAGTCTTCCTTTGTGTGTTGTTTCTCTACCAGGCTATATCCTGTACTACACCCTGGACAAGAACATGCCTATAGATGACTGGGTAATGGAGAGTATCAGTGGAGACCGTCTGACCCACCAGGTGATGGACCTGAACCTGGACACCGTCTACTACTTCAGGATCCAGGCTAAGAATGCCAAGGGAGTGGGTCCCCTGTCAGACCCCATCCACTTCAGGACTAACAAAGGTACGGGATAACTAGCTAGCTCACATCCAGTCCTGTTAACTACCTTCTCCCCTGTCAGACCCCATCCACTTCAGGACTAACAAAGGTACGGGATAACTAGCTAGCTCACATCCAGTCCTGTTAACTACCTTCTCCCCTGTCAGACCCCATCCACTTCAGGACTAACAAAGGTACGGGATAACTAGCTAGCTCACATCCAGTCCTGTTAACTACCTTCTCCCCTGTCAGACCCCATCCACTTCAGGACTAACAAAGGTACGGGATGAGCAGTCTTTCTCACAGTTACTTTCAGCCTATCAGTTAACTACCTTCTCCCCTGTCATCCTCACATCCAGTCCTGTTAACTACCTTCTCCCCTGTCATCCTCACATCCAGTCTTGTTAACTACCTTCTCCCCTGTCATCCTCACATCCAGTCCTGTTAACTACCTTCTCCCCTGTCATCCTCACATCCAGTCCTGTTAACTACCTTCTCCCCTGTCATCCTCACATCCAGTCCTGTTAACTACCTTCTCCCCTGTCATCCTCACATCCAGTCCTGTTAACTACCTTCTCCCCTGTCATCCTCACATCCAGTCCTGTTAACTACCTTCTCCCCTCTCATCCTCACATCCAGCCCTGATTCCCAGTTGGAAGAGTCTCTCTGTTTATTTCCTCTTGATTCTGGCCATCCTCCAACCAGGATGTATTTATGGTCCCATCCACACCTGTTATTCCCAGCTAGCCTCTGACATGATTTCCTTCCACCCAGCATGTTTTGCATGTAAATAAAGAATCAATAATATTGGCCACCCTTGGTACTTTGGTGTGTAGGCTTGCGGTGTAGTTTACAGTGCCTTCAGAACCTATTCATAGTATTTATAATGAACCAATTCCACATTTTGTTGTGTTACGACCTGATTTCAAAATGGATGTAATAAAATATGTTTTCACCCGTCTACACAATACCCGATAATGACAAAGTGAAAACATGATTTTAGAAATGTTTGCAAATGTTTTGAAAATTAAATACAGAAAATATCTAATTTTATATAAGTATTCATCAGCCCTGAGTTGATACTTTGTAGAAGCATCTTTGTCAGCGATTACAGCTGTGAGTCTTTCAGGGTAAGTCTCTAAGAGATTTTCACTCCTGGATTGCGCAACATTTGCCCATTATAATCTGGTTGTTGATCATTTCTAGACAACCATATTCAGGTCTTACCATAGATTTTCAAGTGGATTTCAGTCAAAACTGTAACTCAGCCACTCAGGGACAATCACTGTCTTCTTGGTAAGCAACTCCAGTGTAGATTTGAACTTGTGTTTTAGGTTATTTTCCTGCTGAAAGGTGAATTTGTCTCCCAGTGTCTGCTGGAAAGCAGACTGAACCAGGTTTTCCTCTAGGATTTTGCCTGTGCTTAGCTCCATTCAGTTTCTTTCTTATCCTGAAAAACGACCCAGTCCTTAACGACAAAAAGCATACCCATAACATGATGCAGCCACCACTATGCTTGAAAATATAGAGAGTGATTCTCAGTAATGTGTTGTAATGGATTTGCCCCAAACATAACACTTTGTATTCAGGACAAAAAGTGAATTGTTTTGCCACATTTGTTGCAGTATTACTTTAGTGCCTTGTTGCAAACGGGATGCATGTTTTGGAATATTTGTATTCTGTACAGGCTTCCTTCTTTTCACTCTGTCAATTAGGTTAGTCTTGTGGAGTAACTACAATGTTGTTGATCCATCCTCAGTTTTCTCCCATCACAGCCATTAAACTCTGTAACTGTTTTAAAGTCACCATTGGCCTCATGGTGAAATCCCTGAGCGGTTCCATTCCTCTCCAGCAACTGAGTTAGGAAGGACACCCCTACCTTTGTAATAACTGGGTGTATTCATACACCGTCCAAAGTGTAATTGATAACTTCACCATGCTCAAATGGATATTCAATGTCTGCTTTTGTATTTTTTAAATCTACCAATAGGTGCCCTTCTTTGCGAGGCATTGGAAAACCTCCCTGGTCTTTGTGGTTGAATCTGTGTTGGAAATTCACTGCTCGACTGAGGGACCTTACAGATAATTGTATGTGTGGGGTTACAGAGATGAGGTAGTCATAAAAAAAATTATGTTAAACACTATTATTGCATGCAACTTATTGTGTGACTTGTTAAGCAAAGTTTTACTCCTGAACTTATTTAGGCTTGACATAACAAATGGGGTTAAATAATTATTGACTCAAGACATTTCAGCTTTTAATTCCACTTTGATGTTATGGGGTATTCTGTGTAGGCTAATGACAATAAAATCTACATTTAATCCATTTTAAATTCAGGCTGTAACACAACAAAATGTGGAAAATGTCAAGGAGTGTGAATAATTTCTGAAGTTAGATCCAGTTGCGTTAGCACACTGTTTGTCTTCATCACTGTAGGTCAATGGAAACGTGCTAACGCTGTGCTAATGCTACTTCATCACTGTAGGTCAATGGAAACGAGCTAACGCTATGCTAATGCTACTTCATCACTGTAGGTCAATGGAAACGAGCTAACGCTGTGCTCAAGCTACTTCATCACTGTCGGACAATGGAAATGTACTAACGCTACTTCATCACTGTAGGTTAAGGGAAACGAGCTAACGCTGTGCTATTGCTACTTCATCACTGTAGGTTAAGGGAAATGAGCTAACGCTGTGCTATTGCTACTTCATCACTGTAGGTTAAGGGAAAAGAGCTAACGCTGTGCTATTGCTACTTCATCACTGTAGGTTAAGGGAAACGTGCTAACGCTGTGCTAATGCTACTTCATTAACTGTAGGTTAAGGGAAACGAGCTAACGCTAAGTAGCGTCTCCCCCGCTAATCTAGTCATGCAGGAGAAAATTATTTATTGTGCTGTTTAGCATCTGTTGCACACAGTGAACAGTGAACGGGGACGTCCCAAGTGGATCCTCTGGGGCTAGTTTAACAGCATATCATGGGCCAGTGTTCATAAAGCATATCAGAGCGCTGACCTAGGATCCGTTTTGCCTTTATACATATATGATTATGAATAGACAATGGGGATCTGATCCTAGATCAGCGCTCCTATTTTTATAACGCTTTAAGAATACGGTCTCTAGTTAAATACTGCTAATCAAGCTCAGATATCTGTGTCACGATCGTCTTGAGGACAATGAGTGGACCAAGGCGCAGCGTGTGAAAAATACATCTTCTTTTATTGGAAGACGAAAATGAACGAAAACAAAACAACAAACGTGAAGCTATAAAAGACTAAGTGCTAACATGCAACATAGACATAGACAACTACCCACAAAAGCCTACTGCCTATGGCTGCCTTAAATATGGCTCCCAATCAGAGACAATGAATGACAGCTGTCTCTGATTGAGAACCATTCAGGCAACCATAGACATACCTAGACACCTACACTCAAATACAAACCCATCTACTCTACCTAAACCCCCTATACCATACAACCACCCAAGACGAGACAAAAACACACAAACATCCCCCCTGTCACACCCTGACCTAACCAAACTATTACAGAAAACAAAGATAACAAAAGCCAGGGTGTGACAATCTGATCTATTAAGATACTGTCTGTCTGCTTACATGGCAATGAACATTTACAGTAAATGATAGAGAACCTCTGTTACAAGTTTTCAATATGAATCATTGTTATTATGTCTTACTGTAGTTGAGCTGTCAGAAAAAAATGTTTAAAAAAAATTGCTCGTCTGCATTTATACATGTCATTCTCCTCAGTTCACTTCTGTGGGTGTTTCAGTGCTTTGAGCCGTTTGGATCCTATTGAGGGAGCACATGAAGGGAAAAAGAGATTTTAGAGTGTCGATCAAATTGAATAAAATAAGAGACAAGAGACAACAAAAAATACTATTTATTACACACTATTCATATACACATGTTGTTATATACAATACAGTTACATAACATTTTTAGATAGAAGAGAGGCACTGTGAGACAAGATGTTATGTATCTGTTTTTTGAAAGTAAACCTGCTTTTTGTTGCCTGAGTAACTCTGGTGGCATTCCACCATGACACGGCTCTATACATAACTAAGCGACGCATTACATCTGTTTTTTGGGGGGTTTGGCTACAGTGAAGAAACCCATCTGGTGCTGTATGTCTGTTGGAAGCGTATGCAAATAGACACACAAATGTTTCATAGAAAGACTGGAAGACAAAGTAATCCGTTTTCTCCTCAACCCTCGACCGTAAAAGACATTGATGCATGTTGTAGATGTTAGTTCTGGGCGGCAGGTTGTTGGATCGAATCCCCGAGCCGACAAGGTAAAACATCTGTCGTTCTGCAACTGAACAAGGCAGTTAACCCACTGTTCCCCGGTAGGCCGTCATTGTAAATAAGAATTTGTTCTTAACTGACTTGCCTAGGTAAATAAAGGGTAAAAAAAAAATTTAAAGGGCAAGGCGTGTTGCTCTGTTTTGAGCCAGCTGCAGGTTTTCTATGTCTTTCTTTGCTGTACCTGACCATATTACCAGGAAGTAATCAAGATGGGACAAGACCAGATCCTGAACAGCTAGTACAGGGGATCTTTGTGTCAAAATCGCAGATATATTTACACATTTTTACAACAGACATACCTCTCCCCCATCTTCACAACAACTTTGTCAATATGACTCGACCATGATAACTGACCATCCAATGTTGCTGCTAGGAGTTCAGCTTCTCCAACGTGTTCAACTTGTAGACCCTTTATGTACAACTCCAGTTGAGGTTAAAGTCTAAGATAATGTTTTGAACCTAAAACCTTTGGTTTTTAGATGTATATTTAAGACCAGTTTACTGTTAATTACTCATTCTGACAATGACTGTAACTAAGAGTTTCAGTGAGCTCACTGGCTGTAGGTGCCGATGTGTAGAGTGTACAATCATCAGCTTGCAAAGTGATGTTAGCTTCTCGTAAGACAAGTGGCGTATCAAAATAGAGAAGAGTAACGGCCCAAGGGAGCTGCCTTGAGGGACACCGCACTGTACATATCTGATGTTAGAGAAGCTTCCATTAAAGAATAATCTGATTTCTACTGGATAATTAACTCTCCAACCATGTGATGGCAGGTGATGTGAAGCCATATCAAGTGAGTTTCTTCAATAACAATTTCGGATCAATAATATCAAAGGCTGCACTGAAATTTAACAATACAGCTCCAACTATCATCTTGTTATTAATTTCCTTCAGCCAATCATCAGTCATCTGTGTCAGTGCGGTACAAGTTGAGTGCCCGTCCGTATATGCATGTTGAAAGGCAGTAGTTAACTTGTTCTTTAAAAAAAAATTGCATCGTATTTGCAACAAACGTTCCTTTAGGCTTCGGTTAAAGACATTGCAAATCGGGGTGGATGATAGTCTGGTACCATTCTCAATAGTTTTCCATCTAGGTTGTCTATACCAGGTGGTGTATCATTATTGATGGATAGAAAATGTTTTTCCACCTCTCTTCCCCACAAACTTGACCACATTTTGTGAGCATCACACACCCCATCTCTCGGGCTCTGTCCTTTTCTCTCTCGCTCTCGCTCTCGCTCTCGCTCTCGCTCTCGCTCTCTCTCGCTCTCTCTCTCTCTCCACCCCATGGCAATCTTCACCACTAAATTATTTATCTCTCTTTCTCTCTCTCCCTCTCCCCCCCTCTTTCTCTATCCTCCCTCTTTTTCTCTCCCCCATCTTTCTTTCCCCCTCTCTCTCTCTCTTTCTCTATCCCGCTCTCTTTCTCTCTCCCTCCCTCCCTCTATTCCTCTCTCCCTCTCTCTTTCAGTGGAACATCCAGACAAGATGGCCAACGATCAAGGTAAGAAGCCACACACAAACACAGATCCACACAAACACAGACCCACGAAGACTGTCACATGAATGATTCTGCCATTTGTAACCATTAACATCTCCATAATTGCACTGCATTCCTATGGGGACAGAAATACCAGAAGTGTTATAATTGCACTGCTTTCATATGGGGACAGATAGACTAGAACTGTTTATCCGTACTCCCTCTGACATCACTTCTAGCAGGTGAAGGGTACTAAGGCCTAGTTATCTTCAGGGAACAGGGAATGAAGGCCAATTAGCTGGCTGTTTTAATAAAGAATTACCACCCTGAAAAAAAAAGGAAATTCAAATCTCTTTTTTTCCCCTCTTTCTCTCGCCCCTCTCAAATTAAAACATGAAAACAGACGTGCCTTCTCTCACCGCTGATAATTCCCCGTTAGAAAATCTCAATTGGAAATGTGTTTCTAATTCAACCCTTGGAGTGGTAAATTGTCTTAGTAGAGAAAGGTGGTAGGGGGTTGAGAGGTGCGGAGGCACCTTTTGCTATTTTTAAAGATAATAGCGGGTGTTGAATGTCAGAGGCCTGCAGTCATTTCACTCTGTGCATGCCAAATGGTACCCTAAAAAAAATGTTTTGAGGTGCACTACTTCCGATTAGACCCCCTATGGGCCTTGGTCTAAAGTAGTGCACTACCCCTATGGGCCCTAGTCTAAAGTAGTGCACTACCCCTATGGGCTCTGTTCTAAAGTAGTGCACTACATAGGGAATAGGGTGCTATTTTGGAACGTAACCACTGGCCATGGCCTAATACCCATACGTGTGTCCTAAATAGTAGGCCGTTTGAGTATGTGGAAAAATAAAATAAAAGTTTAATATTGTAATATACATTCTATACATAGGCCATAAATAGTATGTAACGTTTCTTAAATCGAGTAAACTTTTTTTAAATGCCCGGATGTCCTACTCATTTCGGCGTCGACAACAGTTGATCAAATTAGACATGGGGGGGGGATGTGCTACGAATGGCGGGACACCAATCAGAGTATAGTTGAAATGCCAGGATGTCCTACTCATCTCAGATCTTCATCTGAGTGGAATTCGATAAACACTTTCCCACAATGCATTGGAAGAAGTGGGCTGCTAGTGATGGGCTCTAGTTCTGTTCAAGGAACCAAGAACACAACTAGGCTACTTAATTGAGAAGATGCCCGAAGCTTCTGAAGGTGGGGTTCAAAAGTAGGTTAACTAGTGTTTTGTTTTCCTTATTAAAACGACCACAGTATTGCATGGTAAGGCTCCATCTTGGAAAACAGAAGTATTTTCTATTTGATTTTTTTTTGCGAAAGTGGATTTCTCTTTTCTCATTGAAAAGTGTTATATTGTTATATTGACCTTCCTCAGAGCTTTTGAAAACTAAATAGTCAACTATTTTGGGGGGGGGATTTCTGAATTTTTTTGTCGGCAGCGGGGATTTGGGATGTGGCTGGCTGTTTTATTGATGTCATGTTTATCAAACCATTTGATTTGAATGGATTGGTTTAGTATTGTAAGCTAGGCAACCTATTTCATGATTTAATTTATGGATGAAGCCTTTAGCAGTCAGTCTGATCTCCGTTCCCAACGATCAGTGATTTGGTTTATAATGTTGCTGTCCAGCGGTTCTGAGTCTGCGTTGCGTCCGACCGTCCACTTTTTCTTCTATGCAATGTCCTTTTGATTTGATCACTTGAAAAGTGTTGGTGTGTGTACTAGGCTATTTTATTTTATTTATTTATATATGTTACATCACTTTGGTTTCACTAATACATATGGTAAAAAAGGAACCAAATGATCTGTTTCTGTCTTCAGTCCTTTTTAAATAGGATAGATGGACTATATGGTCTACAGTATAGGTGGAATGTGATAGTCTGCCTATAACCAGCCTGAGGAGGTCTATAACCAGCCTGAGTAGGCCTATAACCAGCCTGAGGAGGTCTATAACTCCATTAGGTTGAATGTGATAGTCTGTCTATAACCAGCCTGAGGAGGTCTATAACTCCATTAGGTTGAATGTGATAGTCTGTCTATAACCAGCCTGAGGAGGTCTATAACTCCATTAGGTTGAATGTGATAGTCTGTCTATAACCAGCTTGAGGAGGTCTATAACCAGCCTGAGGAGGCCTATAACTCCATTAGGTTGAATGTGATTGTCTGTCTATAACCAGCCTGAGGAGGTCTATAACTCCATTAGGTTGAATGTGATTGTCTATAACCAGCCTGAGGAGGTCTATAACTCCATTAGGTTGAATGTGATAGTCTGTCTATAACCAGCCTGAGGAGGTCTATAACCAGCCTGAGGAGGTCTATAACCATCCTGAGTAGGCCTATAACCAGCCTGAGGAGGTCTAAAACTACATTAGGTTGAATGTGATAGTCTGTCTATAACCAGCCTGAGGAGGTCTATAACCATCCTGAGTAGGCCTATAACCAGCCTGAGGAGGTCTAAAACTACATTAGGTTGAATGTGATAGTCTGTCTATAACCAGCCTGTCTATAACTCCATTAGGTTGAATGTGATAGTCTGTCTATAACCAGCCTGAGGAGGCCTATAACTCTGTATGATAGGTGTATGATAGGTGCAGTGTAATGTGTTGTTTTACAGGGGCAGTCATAGTAGTATGATAGGTGTTGTTTTACAGGGTCAGTCATAGTAGTATGATAGGTGCAGTGTAATGTGTTGTTGTACAGGGTCAGTCATAGTAGTATGATAGGTGGTGTTTTACAGGGTCAGTCATAGTAGTATGATAGGTGTAGTGTAATGTGTTGTTGTACAGGGTCAGTCATAGTAGTATGATAGGTGGTGTTATACAGGGTCAGTCATAGTAGTATGATAGGTGTTGTTTTACAGGGTCAGCCATAGTAGTATGATAGGTGTTGTTTTACAGGATCAGTCATAGTAGTATGATAGGTGTTGTTTTACAGGGTCAGTCATAGTAGTATGATAGGTGTTGTTTTACAGGGTCAGTCATAGTAGTATGATAGGTGTTGTTTTACAGGGTCAGTCATAGTAGTATGATAGGTGTTGTTTTACAGGGTCAGTCATAGTAGTATGATAGGTGTTGTTTTACAGGGTCAGCCATAGTAGTATGATAGGTGTTGTTTTACAGGGTCAGCCATAGTAGTCTGATAGGTGTTGTTTTACAGGGTCAGTCATAGTAGTATGATAGGTGTTGTTTTACAGGGTCAGTCATAGTAGTATGATAGGTGTTGTTTTACAGGGTCAGTCATAGTAGTATGATAGGTGTTGTTGTACAGGGTCAGTCATAGTAGTATGATAGGTGTTGTTTTACAGGGTCAGTCATAGTAGTATGATAGGTGTTGTTATACAGGGTCAGTCATAGTAGTATGATAGGTGTTGTTATACAGGGTCAGTCATAGTAGTATGATAGGTGTTGTTGTACAGGGTCAGTCATAGTAGTATGATAGGTGTTGTTTTACAGGGTCAGTCATAGTAGTATGATAGGTGTTGTTTTACAGGGTCAGTCATAGTAGTATGATAGGTGTTGTTTTACAGGGTCAGTCATAGTAGTATGATAGGTGTTGTTTTACAGGGTCAGTCATAGTAGTATGATAGGTGTTGTTTTACAGGGTCAGTCATAGTAGTATGATAGGTGTTGTTTTACAGGGTCAGTCATAGTAGTATGATAGGTGTTGTTTTACAGGGTCAGTCATAGTAGTATGATAGGTGTTGTTTTACAGGGTCAGTCATAGTAGTATGATAGGTACAGTGTAATGTGTTGTTTTACAGGGTCAGTCATAGTAGTATGATAGGTGCAGTGTAATGTGTTGTTTTACAGGGTCAGTCATAGCAGTATGATAGGTGTTGTTTTACAGGGTCAGTCATAGTAGTATGATAGGTGTTGTTTTACAGGGTCAGTCATAGTAGTATGATAGGTGCAGTGAAATGTGTTGTTTTACAGGGTCAGTCATAGTAGTATGATAGGTGCAGTGTAATGTGTTGTTTTACAGGGTCAGCCATAGTAGTATGATAGGTGGTGTTATACAGGGTCAGTCATAGTAGTATGATAGGTGTTGTTTTACAGGGTCAGCCGTAGTAGTATGGTAGGTGGTGTTATACAGGGTCAGTCATAGTAGTATGATAGGTGTTGTTGTACAGGGTCAGTCATAGTAGTATGATAGGTGTTGTTTTACAGGGTCAGTCATAGTAGTATGATAGGTGTTGTTTTACAGGGTCAGTCATAGTAGTATGATAGGTGTTGTTTTACAGGGTCAGTCATAGTAGTATGATAGGTGTTGTTTTACAGGGTCAGTCATAGTAGTATGATAGGTGTTGTTTTACAGGGTCAGTCATAGTAGTATGATAGGTGTTGTTTTACAGGGTCAGTCATAGTAGTATGATAGGTGTTGTTTTACAGGGTCAGTCATAGTAGTATGATAGGTGCAGTGTAATGTGTTGTTTTACAGGGTCAGTCATAGTAGTATGATAGGTGGTGTTATACAGGGTCAGTCATAGTAGTATGATAGGTGTTGTTTTACAGGGTCAGTCATAGTAGTATGATAGGTGTTGTTTTACAGGGTCAGTCATAGTAGTATGATAGGTGTTGTTTTACAGGGTCAGTCATAGTAGTATGATAGGTGTTGTTTTACAGGGTCAGTCATAGTAGTATGATAGGTGTTGTTTTACAGGGTCAGTCATAGTAGTATGATAGGTGTTGTTTTACAGGGTCAGTCATAGTAGTATGATAGGTGTTGTTTTACAGGGTCAGTCATAGTAGTATGATAGGTGTTGTTTTACAGGGTCAGTCATAGTAGTATGATAGGTGTTGTTTTACAGGGTCAGTCATAGTAGTATGATAGGTGTTGTTTTACAGGGTCAGTCATAGTAGTATGATAGGTGTTGTTTTACAGGGTCAGTCATAGTAGTATGATAGGTGCAGTGTAATGTGTTGTTTTACAGGGTCAGTCATAGTAGTATGATAGGTGTTGTTATACAGGGTCAGTCATAGTAGTATGATAGGTGTTGTTTAACAGGGTCAGCCATATTAGTATGATAGGTGTTGTTTTACAGGGTCAGTCATATTAGTATGATAGGTGTTGTTTTACAGGGTCAGCCATAGTAGTATGATAGGTGTTGTTTAACAGGGTCAGTCATAGTAGTATGGTAGGTGTTGTTTTACAGAGTCAGCCATAGTAGTATGATAGGTGCAGTGTAATGTGTTGTTTTACAGGGTCAGCCATAGTAGTATGATAGGTGTTGTTATACAGGGTCAGTCATATTAGTATGATAGGTGTTGTTTTACAGGGTCAGCCATAGTAGTATGATAGGTGTTGTTTAACAGGGTCAGCCATAGTAGTATGGTAGGTGTTGTTTTACAGAGTCAGCCATAGTAGTATGGTAGGTGTTGTTGTACAGGGTCAGCCATAGTAGTATGATAGGTGTTGTTGTACAGGGTCAGTCATAGTAGTATGATAGGTGTTGTTGTACAGGGTCAGTCATAGTAGTATGATAGGTGTTGTTTTACAGGGTCAGTCTTAGTAGTATGATAGGTGCAGTGTAATGTGTTGTTTTACAGGGTCAGTCATAGTAGTATGATAGGTGTTGTTTTACAGGGTCAGCCATAGTAGTATGATAGGTGCAGTGTAATGTGTTGTTTTACAGGGTCAGTCATAGTAGTATGATAGGTGTTGTTTTACAGGGTCAGTCATAGTAGTATGATAGGTGTTGTTTTACAGGGTCAGCCATAGTAGTATGATAGGTGTTGTTTTACAGGGTCAGTCATAGTAGTATGATAGGTGCAGTGTAATGTGTTGTTTTACAGTGTCAGTCATAGTAGTATGATAGGTGTTGTTTTACAGGGTCAGTCATAGTAGTATGATAGGTGTTGTTTTACAGGGTCAGTCATAGTAGTATGATAGGTGCAGTGTAATGTGTTGTTTTACAGGGTCAGTCATAGTAGTATGATAGGTGTTGTTTTACAGGGTCAGTCATAGTAGTATGATAGGTGCAGTGTAATGTGTTGTTTTACAGGGTCAGTCATAGTAGTATGATAGGTGTTGTTTTACAGGGTCAGCCATTGTAATACAGCATCCCTGAAGCAATTCTCTCTCTCACACGTGGACACAGACACGCACGCACAACGGGCTCTCACACTTGCCTGGTTACCCAGACTCCTTGCTCCGGCCATAATACTAGTAGTTGATAATATCTATTGTTGATATATCTAGTTGTAATACTAGTTGTTGATAATATCTAGTTGATAATATCTAGTTGTTGATAATATCTAGTTGTTGATAATATCTAGTGTTATATATCTAGTGTTATAATATCTAGTTGTTGATAATATCTAGTTTTTGATAATATCTAGTTTTATTGTTGATAATATCTAGTTGTTGATAATATCTAGTATGTTGATAATATCTATTGTTGATAATATAGTGATAATTCTAAGTAGTTGATAATATGTGTCTAGTTGATAATATCTAGTTGATAATATCTAGTTGTTGATACTATCTAGTATATGATAATATCTAGTTGTTGATAATATCTAGTTTGTTGATAATATCTAGTTGGTTGATAATATCTAGTTGTGTATATTAGTGTTGATAATCCTAGTTGTTGAAAGATCTAGTTGTTGATAATATCTATTGTGATAATATTAGTTGTTGATATATCTATTTATTGATAATATCTAGTTGTTGATAATATCTAGTTGTTGATAATTATCTAGTTGTTGATAATATCTAGTTTGTTGATAATATCTAGTTGTTTTATTTGATAATATTAGTAGTTGATAATATCTATTGTTGATAATATCTAGTTGTTGATAATATCTAGTATGTTGATAATATCTATTGTTGATAATATCTAGTAGTTGATAATATCTAGTTTTGATATATCTAGTTGTTGATAAATCTGGTATTGAATATTCTAGTTGTTGATAATATCTAGTAGTTGATAATATCTAGTTGTTGATAATATCTATTTTGTTGATAATATCTAGTTGTTGATAATCTAGTATTTTATAATTCTAGTTGTTTGATATTCTATTTGATATATCTAGTTGATAATATCTAGTTGATAATATCTAGTTGATAATATCTAGTTGATAATATCTAGTTGATAATATCTAGTTGATAATATCTAGTATATTCTAATTCTAGTAGTTAATATCTAGTTGATATATATCTAGTTTTGATAATATCTAGTTGTAATATCTTAGTTGATAATATCTAGTTGATAATATCTAGTTGATATAATCTAGTTTGATAATATCTAGTATGTATGATAATATCTAGTTAGTTGATAATATCTAGTTTGATAATATCTGGGAGTTGATAATATCTAGTTGATAATATCTAGTTGATAATATCTCTAGTTGATAATATCTAGTTGATAATATCTAGTTGATAATATCTAGTTTGATATATCTAGTTGATAATATCTAGTTGATTATCTAGTTTGATAATATCTAGTTGATATTCTATTGATATATCTAGTTGATAATATCTAGTGTGATATATCTAGTTGTTGATAATATCTAGTTGATAATATCTAGTTGATAATATCTATGTTGATAATATCTAGTTTTGATAATATCTAGTTTGTAAATAATCTAGTTGTTGATAATATCTAGTTGTTGATAATATCTAGTTGATAATATCTAGTTGATAATATCTAGTTGATAATATCTAGTTGATAATATCTAGTTGTTGATAATATCTAGTTGTTGATAATATCTAGTTGTTGATAATATCTAGTTGTTGATAATATCTAGTTGTTGATAATATCTAGTTGATAATATCTAGTTGATAATATCTAGTTGATAATATCTAGTTGTTGATAATATCTAGTTGATAATATCTAGTTGTTGATAATATCTAGTTGATAATATCTAGTTGTTGATAATATCTAGTAGTTGATAATATCTAGTTGATAATATCTAGTTGATAATATCTAGTTGTTGATAATATCTAGTAGTTGATAATATCTAGTAGTTGATAATATCTAGTTGTTGATAATATCTAGTTGATAATATCTAGTTGATAATATCTAGTTGATAATATCTAGTTGATAATATCTAGTTGATAATATCTAGTTGTTGATAATATCTAGTTGATAATATCTAGTTGATAATATCTAGTAGTTGATAATATCTAGTAGTTGATAATATCTAGTAGTTGATAATATCTAGTTGATAATATCTAGTAGATGATAATATCTAGTTGATAATATCTAGTTGATAATATCTAGTTGATAATATCTAGTTGTTGATAATATCTAGTTGTTGATAATATCTAGTTGATAATATCTAGTTGTTGATAATATCTAGTTGTTGATAATATCTAGTTGATAATATCTAGTAGTTGATAATATCTAGTTGTTGATAATATCTAGTTGATAATATCTAGTTGTTGATAATATCTAGTAGTTGATAATATCTAGTTGTTGATAATATCTAGTTGTTGATAATATCTAGTTGATAATATCTAGTTGTTGATAATATCTAGTTGATAATATCTAGTTGTTGATAATATCTAGTTGTTGATAATATCTAGTTGATAATATCTAGTTGTTGATAATATCTAGTTGTTGATAATATCTAGTTGTTGATAAGCTGTGTTATAATATCTAGTTGATATATCTGAGTATATCTATGATTGATCTAGTTGATAATATCTAGTTGTTGATAATATCTAGTTGTTGATAATATCTAGTTGTTGATAATATCTAGTTGTTGATAATATCTAGTTGTTGATAATATCTAGTTGTTGATAATATCTAGTAGTTGATAATATCTAGTTGTTGATAATATCTAGTTGTTGATAATATCTAGTAGTTGATAATATCTAGTTGTTGATAATATCTAGTTGTTGATAATATCTAGTTGTTGATAATATCTAGTTGATAATATCTAGTTGTTGATAATATCTAGTTGATAATATCTAGTTGATAATATCTAGTTGATAATATCTAGTTGATAATATCTAGTAGTTGATAATATCTAGTAGTTGATAATATCTAGTTGATAATATCTAGTAGTTGATAATATCTAGTTGATAATATCTAGTTGTTGATATTATCTAGTTGATAATATCTAGTTGTTGATAATATCTAGTTGATAATCTAGTAGTTGATATATCAGTTGATAATATCTAGTGTTGATAATTCTATTGTTGATAATATCTAGTTGTTGATAATATCTAGTTGATAATATCTAGTTGTTGATAAACTAGTTTTATAATATCTATTGTTGAATTCTAGTTGATAATATCTAGTTGTTGATAATATCTAGTTGTTGATAATATCTAGTTTGATAATATCTAGTTGTTTATATCTAGTAGTTGATAATATCTAGTTGATAATATCTAGTTGTTGATAATATCTAGTTGATAATATCTAGTTGATAATATCTAGTTGTTGATAATATCTAGTTGATAATATCTAGTTGATAATATCTAGTTGATAATATCTAGTTGTTGATAATATCTAGTTGTTGATAATATCTAGTTGTTGATAATATCTAGTTGATAATATCTAGTTGATAATATCTAGTTGTTGATAATATCTAGTTGATAATATCTAGTTGATAATATCTAGTTGTTGATAATATCTAGTTGATAATATCTAGTTGTTGATAATATCTAGTTGATAATATCTAGTTGATAATATCTATGTTGATAATATCTAGTTGTTGATAATATCTAGTTGTTGATAATATCTAGTTTTTGATAATATCTAGTTGTTGATATTCTATTTGTTGATATCTCTAGTTGTTGATAATATCTATTGTTGATAATATCTAGTTGTTAATCTAGTTTGATAATATCTAGTTATAATATCTAGTTGATAATATCTAGTTGATAATATCTAGTTTGATAATATCTAGTTGATAATTTAGTTGATAATATCTAGTTGATAAGTTGTTGATAATATCTAGTAGTTGATAATATCTAGTTGATAATATCTAGTTGATAATATCTAGTTGATAATATCTAGTTGATAATATCTAGTTGTTGATAATATCTAGTTGATAATATCTAGTTGATAATATCTAGTTGATAATATCTAGTTGATAATATCTAGTTGTTGATAATATCTAGTTGATAATATCTAGTTGATAATATCTAGTTGATAATATCTAGTTGATAATATCTAGTTGATAATATCTAGTAGTTGATAATATCTAGTTGTATATCTAGTTGATAATATCTAGTTGATAATATCTAGTTGTTGATAATATCTAGTTGTTGATAATATCTAGTTGATAATATCTAGTAGTTGATAATATCTAGTAGTTGATAATATCTAGTTGTTGATAATATCTAGTTGATAATATCTAGTTGATAATATCTAGTTGTTGATAATATCTAGTTGATAATATCTAGTTGTTGATAATATCTAGTTGATAATATCTAGTTGTTGATAATATCTAGTTGATAATATCTAGTTGTTGATAATATCTAGTTGATAATATCTAGTTGTTGATAATTGCTAGTTCTGGATGTTGATATCATATCGTGTGAAGGACCGCCCAGGTAGCACATTTAGTTCCTTGGTAGTTGTGGTAACGTAAGTTTTTTTCCTCCATTGGTTCTGGGAACGAAGCCTTAAGTTTCCTGACCGGTTAAACTGAACGTTTTTAAACGTTTTTAAACGTTTTTAAACTGAACGTTTTTAAACGTTCTGAGAACGGAAGTGAACATTTCTCCTGTTCTGGGAACATACATGTTTACGTTGCAGGGAGGTTCTGAGAACGTTTTAGGTTATTTTGAGTTTTTTTCCTTGAATTGAACGTCTCAATAAATTCTTATAATACTGCTAACTGAGTTTGGGTTAACAGTTTGGAGGTTTTTGAATATCTTTCTTTAAACTTTAACTGAACATTTTAATAAGACTGCTAGTTTTTATAGCTTCCAGTTTAATTCACCGAGAGTCAGCACCGCGACACGAAATCAGTTTCTCTTTATTAGACTATTATCCCTGTTTCCCACAATTCAACACAATCACAATAGTTTTGTTTATTTATATATATTATATATATATATTATATATATATATATATATATATATATATGAAGCATATTTTAACACAGGCTTAACACCTAACAAACACGTTGTACTTTAAAAAAGATACTTTTAACATAGGCCAGGCCCTGTTGTTACCTCATATCCCAGCGATAATGACTTGCATTTCCCCTGAGAAGAAACACTTCAATTTGCTCAACTTGCCATTGGCTCAATCATTGGCTCGTCTTACCCCAAGGCAAACATTTTGACCATATTGATGGGAGACTGTTACAGAGGAGTGTAAATACTTTTTTTTTTTTTAGGCTGGATCATGTTGTATTGTATTGTTGTATGTTTTAGTCCTGTAAATGTATTGATTGTTGCTGCCTTCTTGGCCAGGTCTCCCTTGAAAAAGAGACTCTGGGTTTTAATGAGATTTT
>NC_052337.1:2500-20507 GCF_016432855.1 Salvelinus namaycush | reverse complement strand
CAAACGCTACGCCGCCCCCAGGCGTTAGTTTCTTCTCTGAGTACCTCCCTGACCCTTCCCCTAATGTCAATGCATTTGGAGCCTTCTGATTGGTCCAGAAACCGATGGGTGGGGCCAGCGCCTGAACACACATGGCTAAGGCGGCGGTGTGAAAACTCGTCATATGGTTTTGATACTGTAATTGGTTAATTCCTGGTTAAATAAAGGTTCAACATTATCCCACACAAATACAAGGATGCACTTTCATGCTAGGTTTAAGACCTCATATTGTAGCTTATAGAGACCCCCACTGATGTATAGAACAATCTTAAAATGATCTACTTTGGTTTAGACACAAGCATCATGAAACCTCTAAAACAAATATAATTTGACTTTGTGAAAACTAGTTTTTTGGACCTAACTTGCTAACCTCTTTTTCCATGTGGTTTCTTCCTTCACAGACAGAAATTATGACCTCTTGCTAAATATTTGGTCAAATTATACATTTTGTGTAGGGTTTCCTAGAAACAACATTTGGATCAATCAACCTTTGGATCAACTTATCCCACTCTCCCTTACTGTGGTTCAGCCTTATGGCCTCTCTGTCTGATGTGTTCAAACGTCATCTTTTGGTGCTCTGTACGTAGAGATACAGACCTGACTCAGCTGAGGCTCGCCTTTCAAGCTTGGTTTGTGTGTGTGTCTTTCAGCAGCACTTGTTAATTGGAGTGTTATGCAGCGTTTGTTTGGTCAGTGGTATCAGGTTACTGATGAAGGGGCCAGGCCAGCTTCAATAATAGATATCACAGACAATGGAGCGCATGCATCCCAACTCAGCCTCCCACAGCCCTGCCCCCTAGTCTCCCACAGCCCAGCCCCCTAGCCTCCCACAGCCCTGCCCCCTAGCCTCCCACAGCCCTGCCCCCTAGCCTCCCACAGCCCTGCCCCCTTGCCTCCCACAGCCCTGCCCCCTAGCCTCCCACAGCCATGCCCCATAGCCTCCCACAGCCCTGCCCCCTAGTCTCCCACAGCCCTGCCCCCTAGCCTCCCACAGCCCTGCCCCCTAGCCTCCCTCAGCCCTGCCCCCTTGCCTCCCACAGCCCTGCCCCCTAGTCTCCCACAGCCCTGCCCCCAGTCTCCTCCCTCCCACAGCCCTGCCCCCTAGCCTCCCACAGCCCTGCCCCCTTGCCTCCCACAGCCCTACCCCCTAGCCTCCCACAGCCCTGCCCCCAACCTCCCACAGCCCTGCCCCCTTGCCTCCCACAGCCCTGCCCCCTAGTCTCCCACAGCCCTGCCCCCTTGCCTCTCACAGCCCTGCCCCCTAGCCTCCCACAGCCCTGCCCCCTAGCCTCCCACAGCCCTGCCCCCTTGCCTCCCACAGCCCTGCCCCCTAGCCTCCCACAGCCCTGCCCCCTTGCCTCCCACAGCCCTGCCCCCTAGCCTCCCACAGCCCTGCCCCCTTGCCTCCCACAGGCCTGCCCCCTAGCCTCCCACAGCCCTGCCCCCTAGCCTCCCACAGCCCTGCCCCCTAGCCTCCCACAGCCCTGCCCCCTAGCCTCCCACAGCCCTGCCCCCTTGCCTCCCACAGGCCTGCCCCCTAGCCTCCCACAGCCCTGCCCCCTAGCCTCCCACAGGCCTGCCCCCTAGCCTCCCACAGCCCTGCCCCCTAGCCTCCCACAGCCCTGCCCCCTAGCCTCCCATAGCCCTGCCCCCTAGCCTCCCACAGCCCTGCCCCCTAGCCTCCCACAGCCCTGCCCCCTAGCCTCCCACAGCCCTGCCCCCTTGCCTCCCACAGGCCTGCCCCCTAGCCTCCCACAGCCCTGCCCCCAGTCTCCCCCTCCCTCCCTCCCTCACCCCTCTCTGTGATGTGGTTACTATGTATTTTTCCGACCACCAGAACAACGTAATTTTTTCTTTCCGCTGACTGCAGCTTGTTTGTCGTAAGTTAATTTGTTTATGTATGTTTGGACAACAGACCATATTCTCTCTGTTCTCTCTTTCCTCCCCCAATCTGTCTTCAACACATCATCATCCACTAGACCTGTGCGTATGAACACACCCTCCCTCCCCCTCTTTTATCACTCCTCCTATTTTGTGGTCTCTCTCTCTGTCTCTCTGTCTCTCTCTCTCTCTCTCTCCAACACACTGTTACACTTGCATATCTAGTGCTTTGTCTCTCTCTTCTCTTGGTCCTAAAAACCTGTCTTTTATTTCACTCTTTTCTTCTCTCTCTTCTTCTATCCTTCCTCTTTGAATATCTATTATGCTGTATACTGAGGACTAGACTGACCAATGACTTTCAGGTATAGTACCGTACCACTAGCTGTTGGTTTTAATTGGAACAACACTGCTGCTTGGTGTTGCTGATCACCTGTTGCACAGACAGACCATTCTGTGTTGCTTTTGTATTGTATTGTATTGGTTTTTGTGGACATTTACGTTTGTAGTCATTTATCAGACTCTCTTATCCAGAGCGTCTTACAGGCGCAATTAGGGTTAAGTGCCTTGCTCAAGGGCACATCGACAGACTTTTTCACGTTGTTGGCTCGGGTATTCAAACTAGCGACCTTTCGGTTACCGGCCCAACACTCTAACCACTGGGCTACCTGCTTTTCCCGAGGAGCAGTTATGCAATGTAAAATACTAGAATTAGTTGTGGAACTCGTTTGTTCACCTGGAGAGGTAAGAGGGTTAACTCCCTACCTAAAGACCACGAGGTGCACTAACCTTTAGCTTCTGTACGTTTACATATAAATACACACCTTTAAACACACTTTGTGTCCTGAGTCTTAGTATATAACTCTCTTATTTCAGCCATATCTGGTTGTTGACTTTTACATGTTTGATAAAGTGTATAATTAACCAAATATATTTAAAGTGAAGTAAACTAGCTTTGTTGCTTTGTCAGACTCTGAGGTCTCTCTGTAATAGAGAAATACAAGAAGGTTTCTGTTGAAGTGTCTTTATATTGCCAGGTGCAGCCATTCATAGTCTGTCGGCTGCCATTTTGTTCTTTTTTACACTGAGGTGGTGTTCCAAATGGCACCCTATTGCCTACAGATGTCGGATCTTAATTTGATTACTCTTGTTGCTGAGAATTTTCCTGCACCGCAGAAAATGCAGACGAGCTTCGTGATTTACATACATTCACAGAAAACCAACAGTAACATGCGGTTCTACCGTTTAAACAGTATTGCACTTCTCATGGAGCCTACGTTTTGTCCAGCTAATAGTCTAAAAACCAATCAAGCAACATTATGGACTAAATGTTCACATCCTGTTGCTGCTGGGTTATTTTGCTGTGACAATACGGGTCAAATTAAGATCCAGCATCTGTATCTAGTGTACTACTTTTGACCAGGACCCATACTCAGACTAGGGCTCTGGTCAAACGTAGTACACTATATAGGGGGTAGGATGCTGGTTTGGAGGCAGACTTGCCTAACTCTTCCCACTGCTGTCAAATAGAGGAACTTATTCTGCTCTAGATAATTGACTGGCTGAGAATATTCTGATATCGGGTTTGTAGTTGTTATGGTATGTTATGTCAGTTGAATTTGCATATATGCCATTGAGTATACTGCCCTCTCAGTATACTGAGGCCTCGATCAGTTGTGAACTAATTCAGGGCCAGTATCCTAGGAATCCTGTTAAAATCTGTTTTAAGACAAAAAAATACTCCCAGCTCAGAGTAGGTTTTAGGATGATGTTAAGACACTGCTCAGAGTAGGTTTTAGGATGGTGTTAAGACACTGCTCAGAGTAGGTTTTAGGATGATGTTAAGACACTGCTCAGAGTAGGTTTTAGGATGATGTTAAGACACTGCTCAGAGTAGGTTTTAGGATGATGTTAAGACACTGCTCAGAGTAGGTTTTAGGATGATGTTAAGACACTGCTCAGAGTAGGTTTTAGGATGATGTTAAGACACTGCTCAGAGTAGGTTTTAGGATGATGTTAAGACACTGCTCAGAGTAGGTTTTAGGATGATGTTAAGACACTGCTCAGATTAGGTTTTAGGATGATGTTAAGACACTGCTCAGAGTAGGTTTTAGGATGATGTTAAGACACTGCTCAGATTAGGTTTTAGGATGATGTTAAGACACTGCTCAGAGTAGGTTTTAGGATGATGTTAAGACACTGTTCAGAGTAGGTTTTAGGATGATGTTAAGACACTGTTCAGAGTAGGTTTTAGGATGATGTTAAGACACTGCTCAGAGTAGGTTTTAGGATGATGTTAAGACACTTCCTAGACTAACTCCGAGCCTGGAGTAAAATCAACTCCCTAAAAGTTTATCTCAGCTGGTAATCACGACAGTTGGAGGAACCGCAAAGGAAAGATGGTGATGACGCTCATTGACATCTTTGCAAATGATGAGGATTAACCAATCACG
Organism: Salvelinus namaycush; assembly: GCF_016432855.1. Lineage (NCBI taxonomy): Eukaryota > Metazoa > Chordata > Actinopteri > Salmoniformes > Salmonidae > Salvelinus > Salvelinus namaycush. The sequence goes on along the minus strand of NC_052337.1, from coordinate 16,137 downwards.
ATGAGGCATCGCCAGCTGTGAACTCCACAGCACAGTTCAGACCACCACAGTGAATGTGAATGTGCATCAAATGTTGCAATGGTAAAACGTTTGGCGTGCGTCACCTTTTCTTAACCAATACCGATGGTTGTTCGAAGCGGAATGTTGATAATATTACCGTTATATCAACACACTCGTCACTTCCGTTCAACAACCCTGAATCTCTTCGGTACAGTCGGTAGCAAGCCAATAATGTTCCAAAGGTTTATCACTTTCATCGAACACAATCAGTTAAGTTAACAAGAGCCCTAGATGCCTTCAATTGCTCAACTTATAGGCATGCCCAATTTATAATATTTTTAACAACAGGATATTGAGCCCCAAAGAGATAACATGATGTAGGTTGATTAAATAATGAAAATAAAAAATATGTGATTATTTATTTTGTTGTAAATATTTAGGCGTCAGTGGAGGCTGCAGAGGGGAGGAGGGCTCATAATAATACCTGGAATGGAGCGAATAGAACGGCATCAAACACGTGTTTTATATTTGACACCATTCCACCAATTCCGCTCCAGACATTACCACGAGCCTCTCCAATTAAGGTGCCACCAACCTGCTGTGTTTTAGGCTTCATATGAAGTGACAATAGAGATGCTGTTGCATGTAGCTCGAACATATAGACCATATACCGCTGTTTCCACGGTGACTGTTTATCACATAGAGATGCTGTTGCATGTAGCTCGAACATATAGACCATACACCGCTGTTTCCACGGTGACTGTTTATCACATAGAGATGCTGTTGCATGTAGCTCGAACATATAGACCATATACCGCTGTTTCCACGGTGACTGTTTATCACATAGTTTTACCATCACTTCATTGTCCATTTATCAGACCTGGGATAACTATAGGTTTAACTCTGCTTTGTGGACATAAAAGTAAACATTCCCCAGGGGAGGTGACTACAACTTTTTGAATACAGATCACAGAAAATTACTACTTTTTAAAACTTTTTGAATACAGATCTCAGTAAGTAACTAAATTTCAGACTTCAACTAATGGCAGGGCTGTATCTGGAACTGCTTGTTGGATTGGCTGCCTACCTGAACATTTTGTAAATGTCCATTCTCCTAAATATCAATGTCCCCAGGTGTACATAATCAAGTCAAACCGATTAACCAATGATATTTTGTCATCATTGTACATCATATTTTGGTAATAGCATTTTTATTGCATAGCAATGAGCTGCGAGTTGTTGTAAGAGGAATCGTGACTGTTCCTTATTCCAGTTATGTCATAACTCCATTAGGATGTCATTATAAAGACATTTACAAAGTCTTATGTAACAATGACATCATTGTGTAATCATCATAAAGTCACTACACATGTATATTTGGCAGTCACCAGATAATGTTCGTTTTTTTTCAAATAACTTCCATATATTCAAAATACTTTCAAATATTATTAGGTTTTCTGAGACGTGTATTTGAATATCAAATAGTTAGTTGCCTTCAGTTGAAACTCTTTACAAACTGTATTAGACTACCTAGAGTATTTGAAAAGTTGGTATTTTCAAATAAACTACAAAAGTATTTTCTGCCCAGGTCTAGTTGGTATTACCACCTCCAGTGAGTGCAGCATCCACTCCCCAACCCCTCCTCCATCCTAACCCCTCCTCCATCAACTCCCCAACCCCTCCTCCATCCTAACCCCTCCTCCATCCTAACCCCTCCTCCATCCTAACCCCTCCTCCATCCACTCCCCAACCCCTCCTCCATCCTAACCCCTCCTCCATCCACTCCCTAACCCCTCTTCCATCCTAACCCCTCCTCCATCCACTCCCTAAACCCTCCTCCATCCTAACCCCTCCTCCATCCTAACCCCTCCTCCATCCACTCCCTAAACCCTCCTACATCCTAACCCCTCCTCCATCCACTCCCCAACCCCTCCTCCATCCACTCCCTAACCCCTCCTCCATCCTAACCCCTCCTCCATCCACTCCCCAACCCCTCCTCCATCCACTCCCTAACCCCTCCTCCATCCTAACCCCTCCTCCATCCTAACCCCTCCTCCATCCTAACCCCTCCTCCATCCACTCCCGAACCCCTCCTCCATCCACTCCCCAACCCCTCCTCCATCCACTCCCCAACCCCTCCTCCATCCTAACCCCTCCTCCATCCACTCCCCAACCCCTCCTCCATCCCAACCCCTCCTCTATCCACTCCCCAACCCCCCCTCCATCCTAACCCCTCCTCCATCCTAACCCCTCCTCCATCCACTCCCCAACCCCTCCTCCATCCTAACCCCTCCTCCATCCACTCCCCAACCCCTCCTCCATCCTAACCCCTCCTCCATCCTAACCCCTCCTCCATCCACTCCCCAACCCCTCCTCCATCCTAACCCCTCCTCCATCCACTCCCCAACCCCTCCTCCATCCTAACCCCTCCTCCATCCACTCCCCAACCCCTCCTACATCCTAACCCCTCCTCCATCCACTCCCCAACCCCTCCTACATCCTAACCCCTCCTCCATCCTAACCCCTCCTCCATCCACTCCCCAACCCCTCCTCCATCCTAACCCCTCCTCCATCCACTCCCCAACCCCTCCTACATCCTAACCCCTCCTCCATCCACTCCCCAACCCCTCCTCCATCCTAACTCCTCCTCCATCCTAACCCCTCCTCCATCCACTCCCCAACCCCTCCTCCATCCTAACCCCTCCTCCATCCCCTCCCCAACCCCTCCTCCATCCTAACCCCTCCTCCATCCTAACCCCTCCTCCATCCTAACCCCTCCTCCATCCACTCCCTAACCCCTCCTCCATCCTAACCCCTCCTCCATCCACTCCCTAAACCCTCATACATCCTAACCCCTCCTCCATCCACTCCCTAACCCCTCCTCCATCCTAACCCCTCCTCCATCCTAACCCCTCCTCCATCCTAACCCCTCCTCCATCCACTCCCGAACCCCTCCTCCATCCACTCCCCAACCCCTCCTCCATCCACTCCCCAACCCCTCCTCCATCCTAACCCCTCCCCCATCCACTCCCCAACCCCTCCTCCATCCCAACCCCTCCTCTATCCACTCCCCAACCCCTCCTCCATCCTAACCCCTCCTCCATCCACTCCCCAACCCCTCCTCCATCCTAACCCCTCCTCCATCCACTCCCCAAACCCTCCTCCATCCTAACCCCTCCTCCATCCTAACCCCTCCTCCATCCTAACCCCTCCTCCATCCACTCCCCAACCCCTCCTCCATCCTAACCCCTCCTCCATCCACTCCCTAAACCCTCCTCCATCCTAACCCCTCCTCCATCCACTCCCCAACCCTTCCTACATCCTAACCCCTCCTCCATCCTAACCCCTCCTCCATCCACTCCCCAACCCCTCCTCCATCCTAACCCCTCCTCCATCCTAACCCCTCCTCCATCCACTCCCCAACCCCTCCTCCATCCTAACCCCTCCTCCATCCACTCCCTAAACCCTCCTCCATCCTAACCCCTCCTCCATCCACTCCCCAACCCTTCCTACATCCTAACCCCTCCTCCATCCTAACCCCTCCTCCATCCACTCCCCAACCCCTCCTCCATCCTAACCCCTCCTCCATCCTAACCCCTCCTCCATCCACTCCCCAACCCCTCCTCCATCCTAACCCCTCCTCCATCCACTCCCCAACCCCTCCTCCATCCTAACCCCTCCTCCATCCACTCCCCAACCCCTCCTACATCCTAACCCCTCCTCCATCCACTCCCCAACCCCTCCTACATCCTAACCCCTCCTCCATCCTAACCCCTCCTCCATCCACTCCCTAACCCCTCCTCCATCCTAACCCCTCCTCCATCCACTCCCTAAACCCTCCTACATCCTAACCCCTCCTCCATCCACTCCCCAACCCCTCCTCCATCCCCTCCCTAACCCCTCCTCCATCCTAACCCCTCCTCCATCCACTCCCCAACCCCTCCTCCATCCATTCCCTAACCCCTCCTCCATCCTAACCCCTCCTCCATCCTAACCCCTCCTCCATCCACTCCCGAACCCCTCCTCCATCCACTCCCCAACCCCTCTTCCATCCACTCCCCAACCCCTCCTCCATCCTAACCCCTCCTCCATCCACTCCCCAACCCCTCCTCCATCCCAACCCCTCCTCTATCTACTCCCCAACCCCTCCTCCATCCTAACCCCTCCTCCATCCTAACCCCTCCTCCATCCACTCCCCAACCCCTCCTCCATCCTAACCCCTCCTCCATCCACTCCCCAACCCCTCCTCCATCCTAACCCCTCCTCCATCCTAACCCCTCCTCCATCCTAACCCCTCCTCCATCCACTCCCCAACCCCTCCTCCATCCTAACCCCTCCTCCATCCACTCCCCAACCCCTCCTCCATCCTAACCCCTCCTCCATCCACTCCCCAACCCCTCCTACATCCTAACCCCTCCTCCATCCACTCCCCAACCCCTCCTACATCCTAACCCCTCCTCCATCCTAACCCCTCCTCCATCCACTCCCCAACCCCTCCTCCATCCTAACCCCTCCTCCATCCACTCCCCAACCCCTCCTCCCCAACCCCTCCTCTACATTACTTTAGTTCATTTTAAAACGTGTTGGAAACAAACCGGTTCATTTCTGTGGCTTTGGTATTTCTCAAAGTTTCAGTGGAGAGATGAGATATCTAGAGCCACAGGAGACGTAGGAGACTCTGTAGGAGATGTAACAGGATACGTAGAGACTCTGTAGGAGACGTAACAGGAGACGTAGGAGACTCTGTAGGAGACGTAACAGGAGACGTAGGAGACTGTAGGAGACGTAACAGGAGACGTAGGAGACTCTGTAGGAGACGTAACAGGAGACGTAGGAGACTCTGTAGGAGACGTAACAGGAGACGTAGGAGACTCTGTAGGAGACGTAACAGGAGACGTAGGAGACTCTGTAGGAGACGTAACAGGAGACGTAGGAGACTCTGTAGGAGACGTAACAGAAGACGTAGGAGACTCTGTAGGAGACGTAACAGGAGACGTAGGAGACTCTGTAGGAGACGTAACAGGAGACGTAGAGACTCTGACTCTGAATGTCTTGACGTGTCGTCGTCAAAATGACCAATGGACATTTTCATATTAGCAACAGTGAAATGTCAATGAGTGGCACTAATAGGCTGGAGGTGTCTATAGACGGGTGATTAAACACTTAGCAGTGATGATGGCGTTTAGGGAGATGACACGGCTTGAGACTAAAATATGCGTCCCAAATGGGACCCTATTCCCTATGTAGTGCACTATTTTAGACCAGCACCCTATTCCCTATGTAGCGCACTACTATTGACCAGGGCCCATGGTTTTGTGCACTATAGAGGCAATAGGGTGACATTTGGGATGTTGGTTGAGGGGCGCCAGCCTGAATGAGAATGTGTCAAGGGTCCTGGGAGGGCAGGAGAGAGGAGACGTAGAGAGATGACAGTGATGTCAGTCTAACAGGAGACGTAGAGAGATGACAGTGATGTCAGTCTAATAGGAGACGTAGAGAGATGACAGTGATGTCAGTCTAATAGGAGACGTAGAGAGATGACAGTGATGTCAGTCTAACAGGAGACGTAGAGAGATGACAGTGATGTCAGTCTAATAGGAGACGTAGAGAGATGACAGTGATGTCAGTCTAACAGGAGACGTAGAGAGATGACAGTGATGTCAGTCTAACAGGAGACGTAGAGAGATGACAGTGATGTCAGTCTAACAGGAGACGTAGAGAGATGACAGTGATGTCAGTCTAACAGGAGACTTGTCTGTTTAGCCAGATAATCCATCAGTCTCTATACTATTAGTCCATCAGTCTCTATACTATTAGTCCATCAGTCTCTATACTATTAGTCCATCAGTCTCTATACTATTAGTCCATCAGTCTCTATACTATTAGTCCATCAGTCTCTATACTATTAGTCCATCAGTCTCTATACTATTAGTCCATCAGTCTCTATACTATTAGTCCACCAGTCTCTATGCTATTAGTCCATCAGTCTCTATACTATTAGTCCACCAGTCTCTATACTATTAGTCCATCAGTCTCTATACTATTAGTCCACCAGTCTCTATACTATTAGTCCATCAGTCTCTATACTATTAGTCCATCAGTCTCTATACTATTAGTCCATCAGTCTCTATACTATTAGTCCATCAGTCTCTATACTATTAGTCCATCAGTCTCTATACTATTAGTCCACCAGTCTCTATACTATTAGTCCATCAGTCTCTATACTATTAGTCCACCAGTCTCTATACTATTAGTCCACCAGTCTCTATACTATTAGTCCATCAGTCTCTATACTATTAGTCCACCAGTCTCTATACTATTAGTCCATCAGTCTCTATGATATTAGTCCATCAGTCTCTATACTATTAGTCCACCAGTCTCTATACTATTAGTCCACCAGTCTCTATGCTATTAGTCCATCAGTCTCTATACTATTAGTCCACCAGTCTCTATACTATTAGTCCACCAGTCTCTATGCTATTAGTCCATCAGTCTCTATACTATTAGTCCACCAGTCTCTATACTATTAGTCCATCGGTCTCTATACTATTAGTCCATCAGTCTCTATACTATTAGTCCATCAGTCTCTATACTATTAGTCCACCAGTCTCTATACTATTAGTCCACCAGTCTCTATGCTATTAGTCCATCAGTCTCTATACTATTAGTCCACCAGTCTCTATGCTATTAGTCCATCAGTCTCTATGCTATTAGTCCACCAGTCTCTATACTATTAGTCCACCAGTCTCTATGCTATTAGTCCATCAGTCTCTATACTATTAGTCCACCAGTCTCTATACTATTAGTCCACCAGTCTCTATGCTATTAGTCCATCAGTCTCTATACTATTAGTCCACCAGTCTCTATACTATTAGTCCATCGGTCTCTATACTATTAGTCCATCAGTCTCTATACTATTAGTCCATCAGTCTCTATACTATTAGTCCACCAGTCTCTATGCTATTAGTCCATCAGTCTCTATACTATTAGTCCATCAGTCTCTATAGGGGGGCCGGTGAGAGTAACAGTTACCTAACGTCTCTGTCCTGTCTGTCAGCAGGGAGTAACAGTTACCTAACGTCTCTGTCCTGTCTTGTCTGTCAGCAGGGAGTAACAGTTACCTAACGTCTCTGTCTTGTCTGTCAGCAGGGAGTAACAGTTACCTAACGTCTCTGTCCTGTCTGTCAGCAGGGAGTAACAGTTACCTAACGTCTCTGTCCTGTCTTGTCTGTCAGCAGGGAGTAACAGTTACCTAACGTCTCTGTCCTGTCTGTCAGCAGGGAGTAACAGTTACCTAACGTCTCTGTCCTGTCTTGTCTGTCAGCAGGGAGTAACAGTAACCTAACGTCTCTGTCCTGTCTGTCAGCAGGGAGTAACAGTAACCTAACGTCTCTGTCCTGTCTGTCAGCAAGGAGTAACAGTTACCTAACGTCTCTGTCCTGTCTGTCAGCAGGGAGTAACAGTTACCTAACGTCTCTGTCCTGTCTTGTCTGTCAGCAGGGAGTAACAGTAACCTAACGTCTCTGTCTTGTCTGTCAGCAGGGAGTAACAGTTACCTAACGTCCTGTCTTGTCTGTCAGCAGGGAGTAACAGTTACCTAACGTCTCTGTCTTGTCTGTCAGCAGGGAGTAACAGTTACCTAACGTCTCTGTCTTGTCTGTCAGCAGGGAGTAACAGTAACCTAACGTCTCTGTCCTGTCTTGTCTGTCAGCAGGGAGTAACAGTTACCTAACGTCTCTGTCCTGTCTTGTCTGTCAGCAGGGAGTAACAGTTACCTAACGTCTCTGTCTTGTCTGTCAGCAGGGAGTAACAGTAACCTAACGTCTCTGTCTTGTCTGTCAGCAGGGAGTAACAGTTACCTAACATCTCTGTCTTGTCTGTCAGCAGGGAGTAACAGTTACCTAACGTCTCTGTCCTGTCTGTCAGCAGGGAGTAACAGTAACCTAACGTCTCTGTCCTGTCTTGTCTGTCAGCAGGGAGTAACAGTAACCTAACGTCTCTGTCCTGTCTGTCAGCAGGGAGTAACAGTTACCTAACGTCTCTGTCTTGTCTGTCAGCAGGGAGTAACAGTTACCTAACGTCTCTGTCTTGTCTGTCAGCAGGGAGTAACAGTTACCTAACGTCTCTGTCCTGTCTTGTCTGTCAGCAGGGAGTAACAGTTACCTAACGTCTCTGTCCTGTCTGTCAGCAGGGAGTAACAGTTACCTAACGTCTCTGTCTTGTCTGTCAGCAGGGAGTAACAGTAACCTAACGTCTCTGTCTTGTCTGTCAGCAGGGAGTAACAGTTACCTAACGTCTCTGTCCTGTCTTGTCTGTCAGCAGGGAGTAACAGTTACCTAACGTCTCTGTCCTGTCTTGTCTGTCAGCAGGGAGTAACAGTAACCTAACGTCTCTGTCTTGTCTGTCAGCAGGGAGTAACAGTAACCTAACGTCTCTGTCTTGTCTGTCAGCAGGGAGTAACAGTTACCTAACGTCTCTGTCTTGTCTGTCAGCAGGGAGTAACAGTTACCTAACGTCTCTGTCCTGTCTGTCAGCAGGGAGTAACAGTAACCTAACGTCTCTGTCCTGTCTGTCAGCAAGGAGTAACAGTTACCTAACGTCTCTGTCCTGTCTGTCAGCAGGGAGTAACAGTTACCTAACGTCTCTGTCCTGTCTTGTCTGTCAGCAGGGAGTAACAGTAACCTAACGTCTCTGTCTTGTCTGTCAGCAGGGAGTAACAGTTACCTAACGTCCTGTCTTGTCTGTCAGCAGGGAGTAACAGTTACCTAACGTCTCTGTCTTGTCTGTCAGCAGGGAGTAACAGTTACCTAACGTCTCTGTCTTGTCTGTCAGCAGGGAGTAACAGTAACCTAACGTCTCTGTCCTGTCTTGTCTGTCAGCAGGGAGTAACAGTTACCTAACGTCTCTGTCCTGTCTTGTCTGTCAGCAGGGAGTAACAGTAACCTAACGTCTCTGTCTTGTCTGTCAGCAGGGAGTAACAGTTACCTAACATCTCTGTCTTGTCTGTCAGCAGGGAGTAACAGTTACCTAACGTCTCTGTCCTGTCTGTCAGCAGGGAGTAACAGTAACCTAACGTCTCTGTCCTGTCTGTCAGCAGGGAGTAACAGTTACCTAACGTCTCTGTCTTGTCTGTCAGCAGGGAGTAACAGTTACCTAACGTCTCTGTCTTGTCTGTCAGCAGGGAGTAACAGTTACCTAACGTCTCTGTCCTGTCTTGTCTGTCAGCAGGGAGTAACAGTTACCTAACGTCTCTGTCCTGTCTGTCAGCAGGGAGTAACAGTTACCTAACGTCTCTGTCTTGTCTGTCAGCAGGGAGTAACAGTAACCTAACGTCTCTGTCCTGTCTGTCAGCAGGGAGTAACAGTAACCTAACGTCTCTGTCTTGTCTGTCAGCAGGGAGTAACAGTAACCTAACGTCTCTGTCCTGTCTTGTCTGTCAGCAGGGAGTAACAGTTACCTAACGTCCTGTCTTGTCTGTCAGCAGGGAGTAACAGTTACCTAACGTCTCTGTCTTGTCTGTCAGCAGGGAGTAACAGTTACCTAACGTCTCTGTCCTGTCTGTCAGCAGGGAGTAACAGTTACCTAACGTCTCTGTCCTGTCTGTCAGCAGGGAGTAACAGTAACCTAATGTCTCTGTCCTGTCTGTCAGCAGGGAGTAACAGTAACCTAACGTCTCTGTCCTGTCTGTCAGCAGGGAGTAACAGTAACCTAACGTCTCTGTCCTGTCTGTCAGCAGGGAGTAACAGTTACCTAACGTCTCTGTCCTGTCTGTCAGCAGGGAGTAACAGTTACCTAACGTCTCTGTCCTGTCTTGTCTGTCAGCAGGGAGTAACAGTAACCTAACGTCTCTGTCTTGTCTGTCAGCAGGGAGTAACAGTTACCTAACGTCTCTGTCCTGTCTTGTCTGTCAGCAGGGAGTAACAGTAACCTAACGTCTCTGTCCTGTCTGTCAGCAGGGAGTAACAGTTACCTAACGTCTCTGTCCTGTCTTGTCTGTCAGCAGGGAGTAACAGTTACCTAACGTCTCTGTCCTGTCTGTCAGCAGGGAGTAACAGTTACCTAACGTCTCTGTCTTGTCTGTCAGCAGGGAGTAACAGTTACCTAACGTCTCTGTCCTGTCTTGTCTGTCAGCAGGGAGTAACAGTTACCTAACGTCCTGTCTTGTCTGTCAGCAGGGAGTAACAGTTACCTAACGTCCTGTCTTGTCTGTCAGCAGGGAGTAACAGTTACCTAACGTCTCTGTCTTGTCTGTCAGCAGGGAGTAACAGTTACCTAACGTCCTGTCTTGTCTGTCAGCAGGGAGTAACAGTTACCTAACGTCTCTGTCTTGTCTGTCAGCAGGGAGTAACAGTTACCTAACGTCTCTGTCCTGTCTGTCAGCAGGGAGTAACAGTTACCTAACGTCTCTGTCCTGTCTGTCAGCAGGGAGTAACAGTAACCTAATGTCTCTGTCTTGTCTGTCAGCAGGGAGTAACAGTTACCTAACGTCTCTGTCCTGTCTGTCAACAGGGAGTAACAGTAACCTAACGTCTCTGTCCTGTCTGTCAGCAGGGAGTAACAGTTACCTAACGTCTCTGTCCTGTCTGTCAGCAGGGAGTAACAGTAACCTAACGTCTCTGTCCTGTCTGTCAGCAGGGAGTAACAGTTACCTAACGTCTCTGTCCTGTCTTGTCTGTCAGCAGGGAGTAACAGTAACCTAACGTCTCTGTCTTGTCTGTCAGCAGGGAGTAACAGTTACCTAACATCTCTGTCTTGTCTGTCAGCAGGGAGTAACAGTTACCTAACGTCTCTGTCCTGTCTTGTCTGTCAGCAGGGAGTAACAGTAACCTAACGTCTCTGTCCTGTCTTGTCTGTCAGCAGGGAGTAACAGTTACCTAACATCTCTGTCTTGTCTGTCAGCAGGGAGTAACAGTTACCTAACATCTCTGTCTTGTCTGTCAGCAGGGAGTAACAGTAACCTAACGTCTCTGTCCTGTCTGTCAGCAGGGAGTAACAGTTACCTAACGTCTCTGTCCTGTCTGTCAGCAGGGAGTAACAGTAACCTAACGTCTCTGTCCTGTCTGTCAGCAGGGAGTAACAGTTACCTAACGTCTCTGTCCTGTCTTGTCTGTCAGCAGGGAGTAACAGTTACCTAACGTCTCTGTCCTGTCTTGTCTGTCAGCAGGGAGTAACAGTTACCTAACGTCCTGTCTTGTCTGTCAGCAGGGAGTAACAGTAACCTAACGTCTCTGTCTTGTCTGTCAGCAGGGAGTAACAGTAACCTAACGTCTCTGTCCTGTCTTGTCTGTCAGCAGGGAGTAACAGTTACCTAACGTCTCTGTCTTGTCTGTCAGCAGGGAGTAACAGTTACCTAACGTCTCTGTCCTGTCTTGTCTGTCAGCAGGGAGTAACAGTTACCTAACGTCTCTGTCCTGTCTGTCAGCAGGGAGTAACAGTAACCTAATGTCTCTGTCTTGTCTGTCAGCAGGGAGTAACAGTAACCTAACGTCTCTGTCCTGTCTTGTCTGTCAGCAGGGAGTAACAGTTACCTAACGTCTCTGTCCTGTCTGTCAGCAGGGAGTAACAGTTACCTAACGTCCTGTCTTGTCTGTCAGCAGGGAGTAACAGTTACCTAACGTCTCTGTCTTGTCTGTCAGCAGGGAGTAACAGTTACCTAACGTCTCTGTCTTGTCTGTCAGCAGGGAGTAACAGTAACCTAACGTCTCTGTCCTGTCTTGTCTGTCAGCAGGGAGTAACAGTTACCTAACGTCTCTGTCCTGTCTTGTCTGTCAGCAGGGAGTAACAGTAACCTAACGTCTCTGTCTTGTCTGTCAGCAGGGAGTAACAGTTACCTAACATCTCTGTCTTGTCTGTCAGCAGGGAGTAACAGTTACCTAACGTCTCTGTCCTGTCTGTCAGCAGGGAGTAACAGTAACCTAACGTCTCTGTCCTGTCTGTCAGCAGGGAGTAACAGTTACCTAACGTCTCTGTCTTGTCTGTCAGCAGGGAGTAACAGTTACCTAACGTCTCTGTCTTGTCTGTCAGCAGGGAGTAACAGTTACCTAACGTCTCTGTCCTGTCTTGTCTGTCAGCAGGGAGTAACAGTTACCTAACGTCTCTGTCCTGTCTGTCAGCAGGGAGTAACAGTTACCTAACGTCTCTGTCTTGTCTGTCAGCAGGGAGTAACAGTAACCTAACGTCTCTGTCCTGTCTGTCAGCAGGGAGTAACAGTAACCTAACGTCTCTGTCTTGTCTGTCAGCAGGGAGTAACAGTAACCTAACGTCTCTGTCCTGTCTTGTCTGTCAGCAGGGAGTAACAGTTACCTAACGTCCTGTCTTGTCTGTCAGCAGGGAGTAACAGTTACCTAACGTCTCTGTCTTGTCTGTCAGCAGGGAGTAACAGTTACCTAACGTCTCTGTCCTGTCTGTCAGCAGGGAGTAACAGTTACCTAACGTCTCTGTCCTGTCTGTCAGCAGGGAGTAACAGTAACCTAATGTCTCTGTCCTGTCTGTCAGCAGGGAGTAACAGTAACCTAACGTCTCTGTCCTGTCTGTCAGCAGGGAGTAACAGTAACCTAACGTCTCTGTCCTGTCTGTCAGCAGGGAGTAACAGTTACCTAACGTCTCTGTCCTGTCTGTCAGCAGGGAGTAACAGTTACCTAACGTCTCTGTCCTGTCTTGTCTGTCAGCAGGGAGTAACAGTAACCTAACGTCTCTGTCTTGTCTGTCAGCAGGGAGTAACAGTTACCTAACGTCTCTGTCCTGTCTTGTCTGTCAGCAGGGAGTAACAGTAACCTAACGTCTCTGTCCTGTCTGTCAGCAGGGAGTAACAGTTACCTAACGTCTCTGTCCTGTCTTGTCTGTCAGCAGGGAGTAACAGTTACCTAACGTCTCTGTCCTGTCTGTCAGCAGGGAGTAACAGTTACCTAACGTCTCTGTCTTGTCTGTCAGCAGGGAGTAACAGTTACCTAACGTCTCTGTCCTGTCTTGTCTGTCAGCAGGGAGTAACAGTTACCTAACGTCCTGTCTTGTCTGTCAGCAGGGAGTAACAGTTACCTAACGTCCTGTCTTGTCTGTCAGCAGGGAGTAACAGTTACCTAACGTCTCTGTCTTGTCTGTCAGCAGGGAGTAACAGTTACCTAACGTCCTGTCTTGTCTGTCAGCAGGGAGTAACAGTTACCTAACGTCTCTGTCTTGTCTGTCAGCAGGGAGTAACAGTTACCTAACGTCTCTGTCCTGTCTGTCAGCAGGGAGTAACAGTTACCTAACGTCTCTGTCCTGTCTGTCAGCAGGGAGTAACAGTAACCTAATGTCTCTGTCTTGTCTGTCAGCAGGGAGTAACAGTTACCTAACGTCTCTGTCCTGTCTGTCAACAGGGAGTAACAGTAACCTAACGTCTCTGTCCTGTCTGTCAGCAGGGAGTAACAGTTACCTAACGTCTCTGTCCTGTCTGTCAGCAGGGAGTAACAGTAACCTAACGTCTCTGTCCTGTCTGTCAGCAGGGAGTAACAGTTACCTAACGTCTCTGTCCTGTCTTGTCTGTCAGCAGGGAGTAACAGTAACCTAACGTCTCTGTCTTGTCTGTCAGCAGGGAGTAACAGTTACCTAACATCTCTGTCTTGTCTGTCAGCAGGGAGTAACAGTTACCTAACGTCTCT
>NC_052336.1:35574105-35580863 GCF_016432855.1 Salvelinus namaycush | reverse complement strand
CTCTCTCTCTCTCTCTCTCTCTCTCTCTCTCTCTCTCTCTCTCTCTCTCTCTCTCTCTCTCTCTCTCTCTCTCATAAACACACAAAAATCCCAAATACATTTGAATACAGACTTCAATACAGAGTAAAGTAGCTGGGTCATTTCAACAGTATCTAAGCCTCCTGGAACAGAACAGGACTGAAACAAGAAGGATAATTACGGAAAGCCAGGGGCACCCTCCAACACTCAGACATCATTTACAAACCAAGCATGTGTTTAGTGAGTCCACCAGATCAGAGGCTGTAGGGACGACCAGGGATGTTCTCTGTTTAGTGAGTCCACCAGATCAGAGGCTGTAGGGACGACCAGGGATGTTCTCTTGACAAGTGTGTGAATTAGACAATTTCTTGTCCTGCTAAGCATTCAAAATATAACGAGTACATTTGGGTGTCAGGGAAAATGTATGGAGTAAAAAGTACATAATTTGTTATTAGGAACTAAAAGTTGTCAATAATATATAGTCAAGTAAAGTGCAGATACCCTAAAAACGACTTAAGTAGTACTTTACACCACTGCAGAGAGAGAGAGAGAGGAGAGAGAGAGAGAGGAGAGAGAGAGAGAGGAGAGAGAGAGAGAGGAGAGAGAGAGAGAGAGAGACAGAGAGACAGACAGACAGACAGACAGACAGACAGACAGACAGACAGACAGACAGACAGACAGACAGACAGACAGACAGACAGACAGACAGACAGACAGACAGACAGACAGACAGACAGACAGACAGACAGACGAAGTGTATGTGTTTAGACTGAGTGTTTTATACGAGTTTGAGTACACACATGTACGCATAACATACGCATGGTCAAGTGCATGTCTGCAGCAGTTCCACAGTCAAGGGAAAAGGTTGCATGATGCTTTGACCAGGGAACCATTGATGTTCTGTCCTGTGATGCTTTTCTATGTAATCTACAGTATGATGGAAGCGTTCAATACCCCACGCTGCTACTGTCAGATATCACAGCCAGACCTATCTAAGATACCTCCTAGAGGGTTGATATACAATATTAATACCACACACCACTCATACATGCTCCCACACCAGTGGGGATATTTAATAAAGCCAAGAAGCCCTAATCCAAAAGTATATATTTTACATTTCACTTTTAATGAGTAGGAAAGACGATGAGACTTTTTTTTAAAGGACTTTCAGTCTTTAGATTTTTTTCCCCCCCTTCGCCAACTCAACTTTCAACGCTTTGTTGCGGCGTGTTTTTAAACACTTCAAAGGTTTATTCAACTTTCCAAATGGATGTCGTTGGAGGTGGAGGATAGCAGAGGGAGAGGAAACGGGATCTGTTTGATGGAGGCGACAGACATCCCCCTCTAGTTACTGGTTTTGGATGTCGTTGGAGGATAGCAGAGGGGGAGGAAACGGGATCTGTTTGGATGTCGTTGGAGGATAGCAGAAGGAGAGGAAACGGGATCTGTTTGGATGTCATTGGAGGATAGCAGAGGGGGAGGAAACGGGACCTGTTTGGATGTCGTTGGAGGATAGCAGAGGGAGAGGAAACGGGATATGTTTGGATGTCGTTGGAGGATAGCAGAGGGAGAGGAAACGGGATCTGTTTGGATGTCGTTGGAGGATAGCAGAGGGAGAGGAAACGGGATCTGTTTGGATGTCGTTGGAGGATAGCAGAAGGAGAGGAAACGGGATCTGTTTGGATGTCGTTGGAGGATAGCAGAGGGGGAGGAAACGGGATCTGTTTGGATGTCGTTGGAGGATAGCAGAGGGGGAGGAAACGGGATCTGTTTGGATGTCGTTGGAGGATAGCAGAGGGGGAGGAAACGGGATCTGTTTGGATGTCGTTGGAGGATAGCAGAGGGGGAGGAAACGGGATCTGTTTGGATGTCATTAGAGGATAGCAGAGGGGGAGGAAACGGGATCTGTTTGGATGTCGTTGGAGGATAGCAGAGGGAGAGGAAACGGGATCTGTTTGGATGTCATTAGAGGATAGCAGAGGGGGAGGAAACGGGATCTGTTTGGATGTCATTGGAGGATAGCAGAGGGGGAGGAAACGGGATCTGTTTGGATGTCGTTGGAGGATAGCAGAGGGGGAGGAAACGGGATCTGTTTGGATGTCGTTGGAGGATAGCAGAGGGAGAGGAAACGGGATCTGTTTGGATGTCGTTGGAGGATAGCAGAGGGAGAGGAAACGGGATCTGTTTGGATGTCGTTGGAGGATAGCGGAGGGGGAGGAAACGGGATCTGTTTGGATGTCATTGGAGGATAGCAGAGGGGGAGGAAACGGGATCTGTTTGGATGTCGTTGGAGGATAGCAGAGGGGGAGGAAACGGGATCTGTTTGGATGTCGTTGGAGGTGGAGGATAGCAGAGGGGGAGGAAACGGGATCTGTTTGGATGTCGTTGGAGGATAGCAGAGGGAGAGGAAACGGGATCTGTTTGGATGTCGTTGGAGGATAGCAGAAGGAGAGGAAACGGGATCTGTTTGGATGTCGTTGGAGGATAGCAGAGGGGGAGGAAACGGGATCTGTTTGGATGTCGTTGGAGGATAGCAGAAGGAGAGGAAACGGGATCTGTTTGGATGTCGTTGGAGGATAGCAGAGGGAGAGGAAACGGGATCTGTTTGGTGGAGGCGACAGACATCCCCCTCTAGTTACTGGTTTTGATCCATGTGGTGTTGGGAGGGAAGTCGCTTTTTGATAACTTTTAAGGAGAGCTCTTTTTATTCTTTGATTGAGAGCTTGTGTGTGTGTGTGTGTGTGTGTGTGTGTGTGTTTGTGTGTGTGTGTGTGTGTGTGTGTGTGTGTGTGTGTGTGTGTGTGTGTGTGTGTGTGTGTGTGTGTGTGTGTGTGTGTGTTTGTGTGTGTGTGTGTGTGTGTGTGTGTGTGTGTCTGTGTGTCTGTGTGTGTGTGTGTGTGTCTGAGTGTGTGTTGTGAGTGTGTCTGAGTGTGAGTGTGTCTGAGTGTGTGTGTGTGTGTCTGAGTTTGTGTGTCTGAGTGTGAGTGTGTGTGTTTGAGTGTGTGTGTGTGTGATGTCATAGAATGCCCTTCTTGCCTTGTCTCAGATCGTTCACAGCTTTGTGGAAGTTACCTGTGGCGCTGATGTTTAGGCCGAGGTATGTATAGTTTTTTTGCGTGCTCTAGGGCAACGGTGTCTAGATGGAATTTGTATTTGTGGTCCTGGCGACTGGACCTTTTTTGGAACACCATTATTTTTGTCTTACTGTCAGGGCCCAGGTCTGACAGAATCTGTGCAGAATATCTAGGTGCTGCTGTAGGCCCTCCTTGGCTGGGGACAGAAGCACCAGATCTTCAGCAAACAGTAGACATTTAACTTCAGATTCTAGTAGGGTGAGGCCGGGTGCTGCAGACTGTTCTAGTGCCCGCGCCAATTGGTTGATATATATGTTGAAGAGGGTGGGGCTTATTTTGTTAGAATTTTTTTATTTAACCTTTATTTAACTAGGCAAGTCAGTTAAGAACAAATTCTTATTTACAATGACAGCCTACCCCGGCCAAACCCGGACGAAGCTGGGCCAATTGTGCACCGCGCTATGGGACTCCCAATCACAGCCGGGACTCTCATCACAATCAGGGTCTGTAGTGACGCCTCTAGCACTGAGATGCAGTGCCTTAGACCGCTGAACCAGGGTCTGTAGTGACGCCTCTAGCACTGAGATGCAGTGTCTTAGACCGCTGAACCAGGGTCTGTAGTGACGCCCCTCTGAACCAGGGTCTGTAGTGACGCCTCTAGCACTGAGATGCAGTGTCTTAGACCGCTGAACCAGGGTCTGTAGTGACGCCTCTAGCACTGAGATGCAGTGCCTTAGACCGCTGAACCAGGGTCTGTAGTGACTCCTCTAGCACTGAGATGCAGTGTCTTAGACCGCTGAACCAGGGTCTGTAGTGACGCCTCTAGCACTGAGAGGCAGTGTCTTAGACCGCTGATCCAGGGTCTGTAGTGACGCCTCTAGCACTGAGAGGCAGTGTCTTAGACCGCTGAACCAGGGTCTGTAGTGACGCCTCTAGCACTGAGAGGCAGTGTCTTAGACCGCTGAACCAGGGTCTGTAGTGACGCCTCTAGCACTGAGATGCAGTGTCTTAGACCGCTGAACCAGGGTCTGTAGTGACGCCTCTAGCACTGAGATGCAGTGTCTTAGACCGCTGAACCAGGGTCTGTAGTGACTCCTCTAGCACTGTGATGCAGTGTCTTAGACCGCTGAACCAGGGTGTCTGTAGTGACGCCTCTAGCACTGAGATGCAGTGCCTTAGACCGCTGAACCAGGGTCTGTAGTGACGCCTCTAGCACTGAGATGCAGTGTCTTAGACCGCTGAACCAGGGTCTGTAGTGACGCCTCTAGCACTGAGAGGCAGTGTCTTAGACCGCTGATCCAGGGTCTGTAGTGACGCCTCTAGCACTGAGAGGCAGTGTCTTAGACCGCTGAACCAGGGTCTGTAGTGACGCCTCTAGCACTGAGAGGCAGTGTCTTAGACCGCTGAACCAGGGTCTGTAGTGACGCCTCTAGCACTGAGATACAGGGTCTTAGACCTCTGCGTCACTCGGGAGCCCCAGGTTACGCTGCATCCCTGTCTCACACCACGGCCCTGTGGAATGAAATATGTGTGCTTTTTGCCAACTTTAACCGCACACTTGTTTGTGTACATGGATTTTATAATGCCATATGTTTTTCCCCCAACACTACTTTCCATTCATTTGTATAGCAGACCCTCGTGCCAAATTGAGTCAAAGGCTTTTTTGAAATCAACAAAGCATGAGAGGACTTTGCCTTTGTTTTGGTTTGTTTGTTTGTCATGTGCATGTGTCTGCTCAAACGGTCAGAAACAGACTCCATGAGGGTGGTATGAGGGCCCGACGTCCACAGGTGGGGGTTGTGCTTACAGCCCAACACCGTGCAGGACGTTTGGCATTTGCCAGAGAACACCAAGATTGGCAAATTCTCCACTGGCGCCCTGTGCTCTTCACAGATGAAAGCAGGTTCACACTGAGCACATGAGCACGTGACAGACGTGACAGAGTCTGGAGACGCCGTGGAGAACGTTCTGCTGCCTGCAACATCCTCCAGCATGACCGGTTTGGCGGTGGGTCAGTCATGGTGTGGGGTGGCATTTCTTTGTGGGGCCGCACAGCCCTCCATGTGCTCGCCAGAGGTAGCCTGACTGCCATTAGGTACCGAGATGAGATCCTCAGAGCCCTTGTGAGACCATATGCTGACACATGCACATTTGTGGCCTGCTGGAGGTCATTTTGCAGGGCTCTGGCAGTGCTCCTCCTGCTCAAAGGCGGAGGTAGCGGTCCTGCTGCTGGGTTGTTGCCCTCCTACGGCCTCCTCCACGTCTCCTGATGTACTGGCCTGTCTCCTGGTAGCGCCTCCATACTCTGGGCACTACGCTGACAGACACAGCAAACCTTCTTGCCACAGCTCGCATTGATGTGCCATCCTGGATGAGCTGCACTACCTGAGCCACTTGTGTGGGTTGTAGACTCCGTCTCATGCTACCACTAGAGTGAGAGCACCGCCAGCATTCAAAAGTGACCAAAACATCAGCCAGGAAGCATAGGAACTGAGATGTGGTCTGTGGTCACCACCTGCAGAATCACTCCTTTATTGGGGGTGTCTTGCTAATTGCCTATAATTTCCACCTTTTGTCTATTCCATTTGCACAACAGCATGTGAAATTTATTGTCAATCAGTGTTGCTTCCTAAGTGGACAGTTTGATTTCACAGAAGTGTGATTGACTTGGAGTTACATTGTGTTGTTTAAGTGTTCCCTTTATTTTTTTGAGCAGTGTAGTACTGTAGGGTAACCAGCCCTGACATGTAAGGAGTTACAGAACACATTTTTTGCACAATAGGTTGTAAGCAGTTTATAAACAGTCCTTCAAATCATGTGTACATTATTGTCCATGTTGTAGCCCTCTGGAACATATTCTATGTGTTCTCCCTCCCTCCTCTCTTCTCCCTCCCTGCCCCCCTCCTTGCCCCCCATCCCTCCCTTCCCCTCCCTCCCTCCCTGCCCCCGATCCCTCCCTTCCCCTCCCTCCCTGCCCCCCATCCCTCCCTCCTCTCTCCTCCCTCCCTGCCCCCCTCCTTGCCCCCCATCCATCCCTCCCTCCCTTCCCCTCCCTCCCTCCTTGCCCCCATCCATCCCTCCCTCCCTTCCCCTCCCTCCCTACCTGCCCTCCCTACCTGCCCCCCATCCCTCCCTCCTCTCTTCTCCCTCCCTGCCCCCCTCCTTGCCCCCCATCCCTCCCTTCCCCTCCCTCCCTCCCTGCCCCCATCCCTCCCTTCCCCTCCCTCCCTGCCCCCCATCCCTCCCTCCTCTCTCCTCCCTCCCTGCCCCCCTCCTTGCCCCCCATCCATCCCTCCCTCCCCCATCCCTCCCTCCTCTCTCCTCCCTCCGTGCCCCCCTCCCTCCTCCCTCCCTCCCCCTCTCTCCCTGCTCTCTCTCTCCATGCTAATACCACCTGCTGATTCTAATCAGTGCCCAGTCTTCCCTGTGTCTCCTCTGTCTCCATACTGGATGTTGTTGTTCCTTAGATAAGAACTCAGTCTCTGTAAATCTGCTCTGCATCCCCAAGGGCATCCTATTCCTCTATAGTGCACTGCTATGTAACACTTTCCATGACCAAGTCAACAGAAATGTTAATGGCATTGAATCAGACTCCTCATATAAATGACTCACGTTATGGACACATTTGGACTGCTCACCACTTAATAAGGCCTAATTATCAGTGTG
>NC_052336.1:35554105-35571605 GCF_016432855.1 Salvelinus namaycush | reverse complement strand
AGTTATAATAGAATAGAGGGGCTGTGGTCAGGAGAGAGGAAGTGAGGTCAATCTACCGTCAGTTATAATAGAATAGAGGGGCTGTGGTCAGGAGACAGGAAGTGAGTTCAATATACCGTCAGTTATAATAGAATAGAGTGGCTGTGGTCAGGAGACAGGAAGTGAGGTCAATCTACCATCAGTTATAATAGAATAGAGGTGCTGTGGTCAGGAGGGAGGAAGTGAGGTCAATCTACCATCAGTTATAATGGAATAGAGGTGCTGTGGTCAGGAGGCAGGAAGTGAGGTCAATCTACCGTCAGTTATAATAGAATAGAGGGGCTGTGGTCAGGAGAGAGGAAGTGAGGTCAATCTACCGTCAGTTATAATAGAATAGAGGTGCTGTGGTCAGGAGGGAGGAAGTGAGGTCAATCTACCGTCAGTTATAATGGAATAGAGGTGCTGTGGTCAGGAGACAGGACGTGAGGTCAATCTACCATCAGTTATAATAGAATAGAGGGGCTGTGGTCAGGAGACAGGAAGTGAGGTCAATCTACCGTCAGTTATAATGGAGGTGCTGTGGTCAGGAGACAGGACGTGAGGTCAATCTACCGTCAGTTATAATAGAATAGAGGGGCTGTGGTCAGGAGGGAGGAAGTGAGGTCAATCTACCGTCAGTTATAATAGAATAGAGGTGCTGTGGTCAGGAGACAGGAAGTGAGGTCAATCTACCATCAGTTATAATAGAATAGAGGTGCTGTGGTCAGGAGACAGGAAGTGAGGTCAATCTACCGTCAGTTATAATAGAATAGAGGTGCTGTGGTCAGGAGGCAGGAAGTGAGGTCAATCTACCGTCAGTTATAATAGAATAGAGTTGCTGTGGTCAGGAGACAGGAAGTGAGGTCAATCTACCGTCAGTTATAATAGAGGTGCTGTGGTCAGGAGAGAGGAAGTGAGGTCAATCTACCGTCAGTTATAATAGAGGTGCTGTGGTCAGGAGAGAGGAAGTGAGGTCAATCTACCATCAGTTATAATAGAATAGAGGGGCTGTGGTCAGGAGACAGGAAGTGAGGTCAATCTACCGTCAGTTATAATAGAATAGAGGTGCTGTGGTCAGGAGAGAGGAAGTGAGGTCAATCTACCATCAGTTATAATGGAATAGAGGGGCTGTGGTCAGGAGGCAGGAAGTGAGGTCAATCTACCGTCAGTTATAATAGAATAGAGGGGCTGTGGTCAGGAGAGAGGAAGTGAGGTCAATCTACCGTCAGTTATAATAGAATAGAGGTGCTGTGGTCAGGAGACAGGAAGTGAGGTCAATCTACCATCAGTTATAATGGAATAGAGATGCTGTGGTCAGGAGAGAGGAAGTGAGGTCAATCTACCGTCAGTTATAATAGAATAGAGGTGCTGTGGTCAGGAGGGAGGAAGTGAGGTCAATCTACCATCAGTTATAATAGAGGTGCTGTGGTCAGGAGACAGGAAGTGAGGTCAATCTACCGTCAGTTATAATAGAATAGAGGGGCTGTGGTCAGGAGACAGGAAGTGAGGTCAATATACCGTCAGTTATAATAGAGGTGCTGTGGTCAGGAGACAGGAAGTGAGGTCAATCTACCGTCAGTTATAATAGAATAGAGGGGATGTGGTCAGGAGGCAGGAAGTGAGGTCAATCTACCGTCAGTTATAATGGAATAGAGGGGCTGTGGTCAGGAGACAGGAAGTGAGGTCAATCTGCCGTCAGTTATAATAGAATAGAGGGGCTGTGGTCAGGAGACAGGAAGTGAGGTCAATATACCGTCAGTTATAATAGAATAGAGGGGCTGTGGTCAGGAGGGAGGAAGTGAGATATTGACTGGTCTGTATTGATTCAGTTAAAGGAGTGCAGAGAGAGGGAGGAAGTGAGATATTGACTGGTCTGTATTGATTCAGTTAAAGGAGTGCAGAGAGAGGGAGGAAGTGAGATATTGACTGGTCTGTATTGATTCAGTTAAAGGAGTGCAGAGAGAGGGAGGAAGTGAGATATTGACTGGTTTGTATTGATTCAGTTAAAGGAGTGCAGAGAGAGGGAGGGAAGTGAGATATTGACTGGTCTGTATTGATTCAGTTAAAGGAGTGCAGAGAGAGGGAGGAAGTGAGATATTGACTGGTCTGTATTGATTCAGTTAAAGGAGTGCAGAGAGAGGGAGGAAGTGAGATATTGACTGGTCTGTATTGATTCAGTTAAAGGAGTGCAGAGAGAGGGAGGGAAGTGAGATATTGACTGGTCTGTATTGATTCAGTTAAAGGAGTGCAGAGAGAGGGAGGAAGTGAGATATTGACTGGTCTGTATTGATTCAGTTAAAGGAGTGCAGAGAGAGGGAGGAAGTGAGATATTGACTGGTCTGTATTGATTCAGTTAAAGGAGTGCAGAGAGAGGGAGGAAGTGAGATATTGACTGGTCTGTATTGATTCAGTTAAAGGAGTGCAGAGAGAGGGAGGAAGTGAGATATTGACTGGTCTGTATTGATTCAGTTAAAGGAGTGCAGAGAGAGGGAGGGAAGTGAGATATTGACTGGTCTGTATTGATTCAGTTAAAGGAGTGCAGAGAGAGGGAGGAAGTGAGATATTGACTGGTCTGTATTGATTCAGTTAAAGGAGTGCAGAGAGAGGGAGGAAGTGAGATATTGACTGGTCTGTATTGATTCAGTTAAAGGAGTGCAGAGAGAGGGAGGAAGTGAGATATTGACTGGTCTGTATTGATTCAGTTAAAGGAGTGCAGAGAGAGGGAGGAAGTGAGATATTGACTGGTCTGTATTGATTCAGTTAATGGAGTGCAGAGAGAGGGAGGAAGTGAGATATTGACTGGTCTGTATTGATTCAGTTAAAGGAGTGCAGAGAGAGGGAGGAAGTGAGATATTGACTGGTCTGTATTGATTCAGTTAAAGGAGTGCAGAGAGAGGGAGGAAGTGAGATATTGACTGGTCTGTATTGATTCAGTTAAAGGAGTGCAGAGAGAGGGAGGAAGTGAGATATTGACTGGTCTGTATTGATTCAGTTAAAGGAGTGCAGAGAGAGGGAGGAAGTGAGATATTGACTGGTCTGTATTGATTCAGTTAAAGGAGTGCAGAGAGAGGGAGGAAGTGAGATATTGACTGGTCTGTATTGATTCAGTTAAAGGAGTGCAGAGAGAGGGAGGAAGTGAGATATTGACTGGTCTGTATTGATTCAGTTAAAGGAGTGCAGAGAGAGGAGGGAAGTGAGATATTGACTGGTCTGTATTGATTCAGTTAAAGGAGTGCAGAGAGAGGGAGGAAGTGAGATATTGACTGGTCTGTATTGATTCAGTTAAAGGAGTGCAGAGAGAGGGAGGAAGTGAGATATTGACTGGTCTGTATTGATTCAGTTAAAGGAGTGCAGAGAGAGGGAGGAAGTGAGATATTGACTGGTCTGTATTGATTCAGTTAAAGGAGTGCAGAGAGAGGGAGGAAGTGAGATATTGACTGGTCTGTATTGATTCAGTTAAAGGAGTGCAGAGAGAGGGAGGAAGTGAGATATTGACTGGTCTGTATTGATTCAGTTAAAGGAGTGCAGAGAGAGGGAGGAAGTGAGATATTGACTGGTCTGTATTGATTCAGTTAAAGGAGTGCAGAGAGAGGGAGGGAAGTGGACATAGAGGTAAACAGAGTCTGTCTAACTGTCCCTTTCTCTGTAATAAATAGGGATGCCTCTCCTCACTCCCTCTCTCTCTCTCTCTCTTTCTTTCTCCTCTCTCTTTCTCCTCTCTATCTCTCCTCTCTCTCTCCTCTCTCTTCTCTCTCTCTTTCTTTCTCCTCTCCTCTCATTCATCTCTCTATCTCTCATCTCTCTCTCTCTCTCTCTCTCTCTCTCTCTTTCTTTCTCCTCTCTATCTCTCCTCTCGCTCTCCACCCCCCAACCCCAGTTCATTAGTGGAGCAGAATCTTCCCCTGCCACTTTTCTATCCAACACCTGGTCATCTCTGATTTCTGATGCCTTATGACAGACTCATTCTACAGTAGTTCACCTGTAATGTACCTAACCCAACATGTTTCCTTATGATTACAGAGCAATGTAATCTAACATGTGATGGATACAGCCTGCTCAATTGATTACAGAGCAATGTAATCTAACATGTGATGGATTCAGCCTGCTCAATTGATTACAGAGTAATGTAATCTAACATGTGATGGATTCAGCCTGCTCAATAGATTACAGAGTAATGTGATCTAACATGTGATAGATTCAGCCTGCTCAATTGATTACAGAGTAATGTAATCTAACATGTGATGGATTCAGCCTGCTCAATTGATTACAGAGTAATGTAATCTAACATGTGATGGATTCAGCCTGCTCAGCTGATTACAGAGTAATGTGATCTAACATGTGATGGATTCAGCCTGCTCAGCTGATTACAGAGTAATGTAATCTAACATGTGATGGATTCAGCCTGCTCAATTGATTACAGAGTAATGTAATCTAACATGTGATGGATTCAGCCTGCTCAGCTGATTACAGAGTAATGTAATCTAACATGTGATGGATTCAGCCTGCTCAGCTGATTACAGAGTAATGTAATCTAACATGTGATGGATTCAGCCTGCTCAGCTGATTACAGAGTAATGTAATCTAACATGTGATGGATTCAGCCTGCTCAATTGATTACAGAGCAATGTAATCTAACATGTCATGGATTCAGCCTGCTCAATTGATTACAGAGTAATGTAATCTAACATGTGATGGATTCAGCCTGCTCAATTGATTACAGAGTAATGTAATCTAACATGTGATGGATTCAGCCTGCTCAATTGATTACAGAGCAATGTAATCTAACATGTCATGGATTCAGCCTGCTCAATTGATTACAGAGTAATGTAATCTAACATGTGATGGATTCAGCCTGCTCAATTGATTACAGAAGCATTTGTCATTAGTCATTTCCCAGGAAAAACATATTTGCTGCAAAGTTACCACAGTGAAAGTAAGTACTGTAGGAGTGTTTCATTGACGTGTGTGTACACACACACACACACACACACACACACACACACACACACACACACACACACACACACACTGATTGTGCTGCTGGGGAAATGAGGTGTTGGTCCAACGGTGGGGTTCCACAGAATGGGCTTCTGATGATGAGGACAGCCTACAATACAACATGAAGGGAGTAACACTGCTAATGACTAGTGATATGTTATTCCCTCTGAGTGTGTGTAAGTGTGTGTAAGTGTGTGTGTGTGTGTGTGTGTGTGTGTGTGTGTGTGTGTGTGTGTGTGTGTGTGTGTGTGTGTGTGTGTGTGTGTGTGTGTGTGTGTGTGTGTGTGTGTGTGTGAGGATAGGGGTGAAAGGGAATATGGGATTGTCCCTGGAGTGACATGGTAACTAGATTAGCCCTAGAATGGAAGTGTCCCCTGTCTTCATTCCCTAGTCCAGGAGGACTGCTGGAAATCATGAAACACTTTGTTGGTTTGCCAATCACCATGAACCGCTTCAGAAGAGAAGACACTAAGATGGAGGAGGAGGAGGAGGAGGAGGAGGAGGAGGAGAAGGATGAAAAGGAGGAGGATGATGAGTTTGAAGCAGAGGAGGAGAAGGAGGAGGAGGACAGGGAGGAGGAGGATGAAAAGGAGGAGGAGGATGAGTTTGAAGCGGAGAAGGAGGAGGATGAGAAGGAGAAGGAGGAGGAGGAGGAGGAAGAGGTGGATTAAAAGGAGGAGGAGGAGAAGGAGGAGAAGGAGGACAGGGAGGAGGAGGATGAAAAGGAGGAGGAGGATGAGTTTGAAGCAAAGGAGGAGAAGGAGAAGGAGGAGGAAGAGAAGGAGGAGGGTGAGTTTGAAGCAGAGGAGGAGAAGGAGAAGGAGGAGGAGGAGGAAGAGGTGGATTAAAAGGAGGAGGAGGCAGAGGAGGAGAAGGAGGAGGAGGAGGAGAATAAATGCTACAGTAGATATTTGAGGAAGTTCAAAAGGGAGAATGATATGACAGACTGCTGTCTACATTATATAAGGAAGTACAAGATAGAGACCAAACTGTTTTGACGGTCCAGATTACCATATCGTGTAGTGGCCCAACGGTTTTCATTTTTCATGAGCGTTCTGCAGTAAAACCGTGAACTGAGAGCCTCCAGTCCAACCTGCTTTCCTCCTTCGTATCTGTAGCCTGTGGACGTTAATCACTCCTCAATAATAGATCACATAGCGGCCTGGTTAAGGCTTACTGTCTGCTTCTGGTTCAGAACAGACGGAGACCACAAGCTGCCAAGCTGTCTGGTCCGTAAGGAGGAACAACTCTCTCTTATGTCACTGTTTTAACCAGGTCACTGTCAAGCTCACACACACAGACCATGTATCAAAAGCAACACACACACACACACACACACACACACACACACACACACACACACACACACACACACACACACACACACACACACACACACACACACACACACACACTGAAGGTTGTTGGGGTTTATTTGAATGGACAACCGTTAACTACCAGGCCGGACATCTGATATGAAGGTGTTCTAGAACTCCATTAGTTGACATGGGAACCAACATCCCAGCGCCCAGTCGTCATCGTCATCATGATACACTCATTGCATGGTTTCCATCAACAAACTCCAGTGTGACGCTCGCTATCCTCAAACTCCCCGTCATAAATCAACCAAGGCGCAGCGTGCATGTTGTTCCACATCTTTTAATAGGAGAGAAACCTTAACAAACAGGGAAACAGCAAAGAACGTGACGCAATCGAGGTGCACACACGGAAAATAATAATTACCCACAACATTAGGTGGGGAAAAAAGGCTGCCTAAGTATGATTCTCAATCAGAGACAACGATAGACAGCTGTCCCTGATTGAGAACCATACCCGGCCAAAACATAGAAATAGAAAATCATAGAAACACAAAACATAGAATGCCCATCACACCCTGACCTAACCAAATAGAGAAATAAAACGTCTCTCTAAGGTCAGGACGTGACATTCAGATTGTTTTCTTAATGCACCTGGGAAACACTACAGCTCAAAAATGAACTTTCTTCCTAAATATTAAATTAGATGTATCAGTTGTTTATGTAAGGAAGAGGATATGAGGTGCAGAGAGAGAGAGAGGGAGAGATAAAGAGAGAGAGAAAGAAAGAAAGAGAGAGAAAGAGAGAGAGAGAGAGACAGAGAGAAAGAGGGAGAGAGAGAGAGAGAGAGAGAGAGAGAGAGAGAGAGAGAGAGAGAGAGAGAGAGAGAGAGAGAGAGAGAGAGAGAGAGAGAGAGAGAGAGAGAGAGAGAGAGAGAGAGAGAGAGAGAGAGAGAGAGAGAGAGAGAGAACCTTGCAGTGAAATGCTGAACCAACAGCCTGTCTGCCAGTGTCAGGTGGTAGCTGGGCTGAGGTAGATGAAGCTGTGTGGGTGTGTGTGTGTGTGTGTGTGTGTGTGTGTGTGTGTGTGTGTGTGTGTGTGTGTGTGTGTGTGTGTGTGTGTGTGTGTGTGTGTGTGTGTGTGTGTGTGTGTGTGTGTGTGTGTGTGTGTGTGTGTTGGTGCCCGGTCTCCATGGGGAGCTGCCCTGCTCCAAGACATGTAATTTATCAGAGCACACACATGGCGTCCGTTCACACACACACTCGCCCAAACAAAATGGGTGCTGTCCGGGATCTTGTTTCCCATGAGTATGGTAGTCGCGCTAATCACCTACACAAAAGGGTTCTTCAAAGGGTTCTCCTATGGGGACAGTCGAAGAATCCTTTTAGGTTCTAGATAGCACCTTGTTTCCTAAGACTCTGAAGCTCTGCCCAGATATTTGTGTTGAAAAG
The DNA here is from genome assembly GCF_016432855.1 of Salvelinus namaycush. Taxonomy (NCBI): domain Eukaryota; kingdom Metazoa; phylum Chordata; class Actinopteri; order Salmoniformes; family Salmonidae; genus Salvelinus; species Salvelinus namaycush. The sequence continues at coordinate 35,563,822 of NC_052336.1, read as the reverse complement.
ACACTTTGTGGTGGAGTTCCTGTCAGTCGGCAGGTTTTCATTGATGCAGGTTTATTCGACTAAAGCAATGTCGCAACAACAAAATTTAAAATCCTTGCGCCGTGGAAACCGTAGATATAGGAGAAATGTTTTAAAGAGCGACAACATTTTCATAACCTTTGATTTTGGATTTTGACCAACTTTCCTTATATGGCGACAAATGATGACGGAAACAGTTTTCAAAATAAAAGTTTTCAAATAAATGAGGATTGCCAAATAATTTTGAAAGATATGAAATCCATAGCCTAATATCTAAAACAGGGTGACAGTGAGAAATTGACAGTGAGCTGTGAGCAAAATAACCAGACAGGAAGTTGACAATGCATTATTAATAGGTAGAAATAAAAGCTTTGGTACCAATTGATATTTTAAATGTATCAACTTAAATGTCCCTGTATATATGAAGGAACACCTACGTCGACAAGACTCACGCTACTCCTTTAGACGACAGCAGCAGCACATCCCAGGGTGCATCATGAGGACGGAGATCCTTCAGATACCAACGCCCTATTGGCTGGAGTCATTGACCTATAGAAGTCACACAGTAACATTTAAGAAAGCCCATTTTCAAATGTTAAGAAAAATACGTTTGTGTTTTTAACTAATAGAAACATCACAATGTGAATATATTCGTAAATATGTATGTATATTATAGGTACTTAGTTTTATTAGTTGTATTAGTGTAACCGATGTGAAATGGCTAGCTAGTTAGCGGTGGTGCGCGCTAATAGCGTTTCAATCGGTGACGTCACTCGCTTTGAGACTTTGAAGTAGTGGTTCCCCTTGCTCTGCAAGGGCCGCGGTTTTTGTGGAGCGATGGTTAACGACGCTTCGTAGGTGACTGTTGTTGATGTGTGCAGAGGGTCCCTGGTTCGCGCCCGGGTCGGGACGAGGGGACGGACTAAAGTTAAACTGTTACATTAGTATTAGTCGTGAAGAGGGCACGACAAACCTATTCCCCCTTAGGAGACTGAAAAGATTTGGCATGGGTCCTCAGATCCTCAAAAGGGTCTACAGCTGCACCATCGAGAGCATCCTGACTGGTTGCATCACTGCCTGGTATGGCAACCGCTCGGCCTCCGACCGCAAGGCACTACAGGGGGTAGTGCGTACGGCCCAGTACATCACTGTGGCCAAGCTTCCTGCCATCCAGGACCTCTATACCAGGCGGTGTCAGAGGAAGGCCCTAAAAATTGTCAAAGACTCCAGCCACCCTAGTCATAGACTGTTCTCTCTGCTACTGCACGGCAAGCGGTACCGGAGCGCCAAATCTTGGTCCAAAAGGCTTCTCAACAGCTTCTACCCCTAAGCCATAAGACTCCTGAACATCTAATCAAATGGCCACCCAGACTATTTGCACCTCCCCCCCTTTTACACCGCTGCTACTCTCTGTTGTTACCATCTATGCATAGTCACTTTAACAACTCTACCTACCTGTACAGTTGAAGTCGGAAGTTTACATACACCTCAGCCAAATACATTTAAACTCAGTTTTTCACAATTCCTGACATTCAATCCTAGTAAAAATTCCCTGTCTTAGGTCAGTTAGGATCACCACTTTATTTTAAGAATGTGAAATGTCAGAATAATAGTAGAGAGAATGATTTATTTCAGCTTTTATTTATTTCATCACATTCCCAAAGGTTGGTGTGGTTTTTATTTTCATTTTCCTTTTCTTGTGCAAATTTAGTGGGTACCTATGGTGGGTGTCTTTTAGGACCCGTATTTCCTGTTACCACGTTCAGTGGACACCTCCATAGGTGTCTTTAAGAGCCCGTATTTCCTGTTACAACGTTCAGTGGACACCTCCATAGGTGTCTTTAAGAGCCCGTATTTCCTGTTACAACGTTCAGTGGACACCCCCATAGGTGTCTTTAAGGACCCGTATTTCCTGTTACAACGTTCAGTGGACACCCCCATAGGTGTCTTTTAGGACCCGTATTTCCTGTTACAACGTTCAGTGGACACCCCCATAGGTGTCTTTAAGGACCCGTATTTCCTGTTACAACGTTCAGTGGACACCCCCATAGGTGTCTTTTAGGACCCGTATTTCCTGTTACAACGTTCAGTGGACACCCCCATAGGTGTCTTTAAGAGCCCGTATTTCCTGTTACAACGTTCAGTGGACACCTCCATAGGTGTCTTTAAGGACCCGTATTTCCTGTTACAACGTTCAGTGGACACCCCCATAGGTGTCTTTAAGAGCCCGTATTTCCTGTTACAACGTTCAGTGGACACCCCCATAGGTGTCTTTAAGGACCCGTATTTCCTGTTACAACGTTCAGTGGACACCCCCATAGGTGTCTTTAAGAGCCCGTATTTCCTGTTACAACGTTCAGTGGACACCCCCATAGGTGTCTTTAAGAGCCCGTATTTCCTGTTACAACGTTCAGTGGACACCCCCATAGGTGTCTTTAAGGACCCGTATTTCCTGTTACAACATTCAGTGGACACCCCCATAGGTGTCTTTAAGGACCCGTATTTCCTGTTACAACGTTCAGTGGACACCCCCATAGGTGTCTTTAAGAGCCCGTATTTCCTGTTACAACATTCAGTGGACACCCCCATAGGTGTCTTTAAGAGCCCCTGTGAAAACCCTGTGTTGGATGTTGTTAGTTCCCCCTTCTGTTTCAGCAACAATTGTTGTGTCTTGTTGGGGAATGTAACAACATGGGCAATATGTGCACGCACAAACAAAAGGAGTGCACTGTGTAGGGATTAGGGTGCCAGGTCTCTGGTCAGAAGTAGTGCACTGTGTAGGGAATAGGGTGCCATATGGGATTCATGTCTCATTGTGTAACTAAATCCTAAACCCCCTGCTGGTGGTTCAAATCTGCCCTGCTGGCTTCTATCCCTGGAGGGGAAATCTAGTCAAGGTAGGAGGCGCTACACATTATAGATGTTCTCTCTCTCTCTCTCTGTCTCTCTGTCCCTCTCTCTCTCTCTCTCTCTCTCTCTCTCTCTCTCTCTCTCTCTCTCTCTCTCTCTCTCTCTCTCTCTCTCTCTCTCTCTCTCTCTCTCTCTCTCTCTGTCTCTGTCTCTCTCTCTCTCTCTCTTTTCTCTCTCTCTCTCTCTGTCTCTCTGTCCCTCCCTCTCTCTCTCTCTCTCTCTCTCTCTCTCTCTCTCTCTCTCTCTTCTCTTTAATACAACCCTCTCTCTCTCTCTCTCTCTCTCTCTCTCTCTCTCTCTCTCTCTGTCTCTCTGTCCCTCTCTCTCTCTGTCTCTCTGTCCCTCTCTCTCTCTCCTCTCTCTCTCTCTCTCTCTCTCTGTCCCTCTCTTTCTCTCTCTCTCTCTGTCTCTCTCTCTCTGTCTCTCTCTGTCTCTCTCTCTCTGTCTCTCTGTCTCTCTCTCTGTCCCTCTCTCTCTCTCTCTGTCTCTCTCTCTCTCTGTCTCTCTCTCTCTGTCTCTCTCTCTCTCTCTCTCTCTCTCTCTTTCTCTCTCTCTCTCTGTCCCTCTCTCTCTCTCTCTCTCTCTCTGTCTCTCTCTCTCTCTGTCTCTCTCTCTCTCTCTCTCTCTCAAATTCAAATTCAAATTCAAGCTGCTTTATTGGCATGAAAAACATTGTGTCAATATTGCCAAAGCAACAATGTATGCAATATACATGTAATAAAATTATAAACAATGACAAATAATAAAGAATGGTAGTAAATAATAATACAAAATTAAATATAAAAATAGTAACAATAAAATGGTGACAGTCAATAATCGAATGTAATGTAATAAAAAATGAAACTATAACTAACTTAAAACTAAATAACGGTCATCTTCACCATTACTGTACTACAACTACTATCACATTACCACCACTACCACCACCCCATCATTAAACTGCTATCATTGCCATTACCACCCATACACTACTATTTGGAATGATAAACAACAATAATAATAGTAATAACAATAACAGTAATAACAATAACAGTCATAATAGTAAGTTACTGCTTACTATGCAGATGTTATTATTCAGTGTCCTCAGGCTATGGCAAGCAAATACTATTTGGCTGCAAGAGGAGCCATGCTCCTTCTCCCATGAGTATTTTTAGTTTTTCCTCTGGGTTTAATAAGTTAAAATTTGGAATAAATGTAGACATTTCTGTGAATAATGAATCTCTCTCTCTCTCTCTCTCTCTCTCTCTCTCTCTCTCTCTCTCTCTCTGTCCCTCTCTCTCTCTCTGTCTCTCTCTCTCTGTCCCTCTCTCTCTCTCTGTCCCTCTCTCTCTCTCTCTCTCTCTCTCTCTCTCTGGTCCCTCTCTCTCTCTGTGTCTCTCTCTCTCTCTGTGTCTCTCTCTCTCTCTGTCCCTCTCTCTCTCTGTCCCTGTCTCTCTCTCTCTCTCTCTCTCTCTCTCTCTCTCTCTCTCTCTCTGCTCTCTCCCTCCATCCCTTTTAATCTGTCTTCCTTCTTATCTCTTGGTGCCACTCTTCTCCTCTATAAAGTCCATCCAGCCCATCACACAGTAGGAAGCCCCTCTCAGCTCTCCATCTTTATTTCTCTGTCTTCCTCTCCTTCTGTGTGTGAGTTTTATCTCTGCTGTTTAGTTGTTCCTGTGAGTGCAGTGTTCTCTCTCTCTCTCTCTCTCTCTCTCTCTCTCTCTCTCTCTCTCTCTCTCTCTCTCTCTCTCTCTCTCTCTATCTCTGTCCCTCTCTCTCTCTCTCTCTCTCTCTCTCTCCATCCCTCTCTCTCTCTCTCTCTCTCTCTCTATCTCTGTCCCTCTCTTCTCTTCTTCTCTGTCCCTCTCTCCTCTCTCTCTCTCTCCATCCCTCTCTCTCTCTCTCTCTCTCTCTCTCTCTATCTCTGTCTCTCTCTCTCTCTCTCTCTCTCTCTCTCTCTCTCTCTCTCTCTCTCTCTCTCTCTCTCTCTCTCTCTCTCTCTCTCTCTCTCTCCCTCTCTCCCTTTCCTTCTACCCACACATGAAACACACAGTGTCTTCCACCGTCATGGATTGGCTATTCTACATGTTCAATTGTCTGAGAAGAACATCTCCTTTCAGCCCCCAACATTAGGAGGTCATGTAGCTTCCATCAGTGGTTCAGTGGGTGTTAGACATTAGGAGAACACATTAACAACATTCTCCATTCACTTTGATGGATTAACCAAGTAGGGACAGAAAGGGCATTAAAATGGTGTTTTGTTTGAAATTGCTTTTTTTTGGGAAGTTCTTCTTCTCAGCGTTAGTCACCATGACGACGATGACTCATAGTGACAGAGGGTCAAGAAGCCAATGGATTAATAATGCCAGTGAATACCCTTCATCCTCTCTGTTGATGGACACGACATTGTTTTCTAAATCAGCGGTTTTCACATTTCTTTTTGTTTCTAAATACAAAATTACATTTTGCTACGTCTTGTGCAAGTGATTATTAGACTGAGGCTTCCCAAGTATCCCCTGTGGATAGGCCAGGGAATTACAGGGGTTGACGGACAGGTATCCCCTGTGGATAGACCAGGAATACAGGGTTGACGACAGTATCCCCTTGGATAGACAGGGATTACAGGGGTTGACGGACAGGTATCCCCTGTGGATAGGCCAGGGAATTACAGGGGTTGACGGACAGGTATCCCCTGTGGTAGACAGGGATTACAGGGGTTGACGGACAGACCAGGGAATTACAGGGGTTGACGGACAGGTATCCCCTGTGGATAGACCAGGGAATTACAGGGGTTGACGGACAGGTATCCCCTGTGGATAGGCCAGGGAATTACAGGGGTTGACGGACAGGTATCCCCTGTGGATAGACCAGGGAATTACAGGGGTTGACAGACATGTTACCCTGTGGATAGCCGGGATATTACAGGGGTTGACGGACAGGTATCCCCTGTGGATAGACCAGGGAATTACAGGGGTTGACGGACAGGTATCCCCTGTGGATAGACCAGGGAATTACAGGGGTTGACGGACAGGTATCCCCTGTGGATAGACCAGGGAATTACAGGGGTTGACGGACAGGTATCCCCTGTGGATAGGCCAGGGAATTACAGGGGTTGACGGACAGGTATCCCCTGTGGATAGGCCAGGGAATTACAGCGGTTGACGGACAGGTATCCCCTGTGGATAGACCAGGGAATTACAGCGGTTGACGGACAGGTATCCCCTGTGGATAGACCAGGGAATTACAGGGGTTGACGGACAGACCAGGGAATTACAGGGGTTGACGGACAGGTATCCCCTGTGGATAGGCCAGGGAATTACAGGGGTTGACGGACAGGTATCCCTGTGGATAGACCAGGGAATTACAGGGGTTGACGGACAGGTATCCCCTGTGGATAGACCAGGGAATTACAGGGGTTGACGGACAGGTATCCCCTGTGGATAGACCAGGGAATTACAGGGGTTGACAGACAGGTATCCCCTGTGGATAGACCAGGGATATTACAGGGGTTGACGGACAGGTATCCCCTGTGGATAGACCAGGGATTTACAGGGGTTGACGGACAGTAAGCCAGTTCTGTTGGTTCTATACATAGTACTAATAAGAACATATCTCTGTTGGTAATATCCTCCTCATGGTGTGGTGTGATATCCTGTCTGTGTTCACCCGGGTTAAACCACAACACCATAGAGATGTCACCCTCAGCTGCCCACTCTCAATGTCCTTTACTGAACCCCCATCCTCCCTTTACTCTGCCTGGAGTACCCCCTCATACCGCCCAGAGGTTCTAGCTGGAGTACCCCCTCATACCGCCCAGAGGTTCTAGCTGGAGTACCCCCTCATACCGCCCAGAGGTTCTAGCTGGAGTACCCCCTCATACTGCCCAGAGGTTCTAGCTGGAGTACCCCCTCATACCGCCCAGAGGTTCTAGCTGGAGTACCCCCTCATACCGCCCAGAGGTTCTAGCTGGAGTACCCCCTCATACCGCCCAGAGGTTCTAGCTAGAGTACCCCCTCATACCGCCCAGAGGTTCTAGTAGTCCAGGTTGGACCCCCTGTTGATAGGCCAGGTTCCCCCAGGGGTTATAGTAGTCCAGGTTGGACCCCCTGTTGATAGGCTAGGTTCCCCAGGGGTTCTAGTAGTCCAGGTTGGACCCCCTGTTGATAGGCCAGGTTCCCCCAGGGGTTCTAGTAGTCCAGGTTGGACCCCCTGTTGATAGGCCAGGTTCCCCCAGGGGTTCTAGTAGTCCAGGTTGACCCCCTGTTGATAGGCTAGGTTCCCCCAGGTTCTAGTAGTCCAGTTGCCCCCTGTTGATAGGCCAGGTTCCCACAGGGGTTCTAGTAGTCCAGGTTGGACCCCCTGTTGATAGGCCAGGTTCCCCAGGGGTTCTAGTAGTCCAGGTTGGACCCCCTGTTGATAGGCCAGGTTCCCCAGGGGTTCTAGTAGTCCAGGTTGGACCCCTTGTTGTTGGCCAGGTTCCCCAGGGGTTTATAGTAGTCCAGGTTGGACCCCCTGTTGATAGGCCAGGTTCCCCAGGGGTTCTAGTAGTCCAGGTTGGACCCCCTGTTGATAGGCCAGGTTCCCTTGGGGTTCTAGTAGTCCAGGTTGGACCCCTTGTTGTTAGGCCAGGTTCCCCAGGGGTTCTAGTAGTCCAGGTTGGACCCCCTGTTGATAGGCCAGGTTCCACCGGGGTTCTAGTAGTCCAGGTTGGACCCCCTGTTGATAGGCCAGGTTCCCCAGGGGTTCTAGTAGTCCAGGTTGGACCCCCTGTTGATAGGCCAGGTTCCCCCAGGGGTTCTAGTAGTCCAGGTTGGACCCCCTGTTGATAGGCCAGGTTCCCCCAGGGGTTCTAGTAGTCCAGGTTGGACCCCCTGTTGATAGGCCAGGTTCCCCCAGGGGTTCTAGTAGTCCAGGTTGGACCCCCTGTTGATAGGCCAGGTTCCCTAGGGGTTCTAGTAGTCCAGGTTGGACCCCTTGTTGTTAGGCCAGGTTCCCCCAGGGGTTCTAGTAGTCCAGGTTGGACCCCCTGTTGATAGGCCAGGTTCCCTAGGGGTTCTAGTAGTCCAGGTTGGACCCTTTGTTGTTAGGCCAGGTTCCCCAGGGGTTCTAGTAGTCCAGGTTGGACCCCCTGTTGATAGGCCAGGTTCCACCGGGGTTCTAGTAGTCCAGGTTGGACCCCCTGTTGATAGGTCAGGTTCCCCAGAGGTCTCCTCATTGTGTTGTTTGACCTCCTGTGGTGTTGATAATCTCCTCATTGTGTTGTTTGACCTCCTGGGGTGTTGTGATAATCTCCTCATTGTGTTGTTTGACCTCCTGGGGTGTTGATAATCTCCTCATTGTGTTGTTTGACCTCCTGTGGTGTTGATAATCTCCTCGTTGTGTTGTATGACCTCCTGGGGTGTTGTGATAATCTCCTCATTGTGTTGTTTGACCTCCTGTGGTGTTGATAATCTCCTCATTGTGTTGTTTGACCTCCTGTGGTGTTGATAATCTCCTCGTTGTGTTGTATGACCTCCTGGGGTGTTGATAATCTCCTCATTGTGTTGTTTGACCTCCTGTGGTGTTGATAATCTCCTCATTGTGTTGTTTGACCTCCTGGGGTGTTGATAATCTCCTCATTGTGTTGTTTGACCTCCTGGGGTGTTGTGATAATATACTCATTGTGTTGTATGACCTCCTGGGGTGTTGTGATAATCTCCTCATTGTGTTGTATGACCTCCTGGGGTGTTGTGATAATCTCCTCATTGTGTTGTTTGACCTCCTGGGGTGTTGTGATAATCTCCTCATTGTGTTGTTTGACCTCCTGGGGTGTTGATAATCTCCTCATTGTGTTGTTTGACCTCCTGGGGTGTTGTGATAATCTCCTCATTGTGTTGTTTGACCTCCTGGGGTGTTGATAATCTCCTCATTGTGTTGTTTGACCTCCTGGGGTGTTGTGATAATCTCCTCATTGTGTTGTTTGACCTCCTGGGGTGTTGATAATCTCCTCATTGTGTTGTATGACCTCCTGGGGTGTTTAATAATCTCCTCATTGTGTTGTTTGACCTCCTGGGGTGTTGATAATCTCCTCATTGTGTTGTATGACCTCCTGGGGTGTTGATAATCTCCTCATTGTGTTGTTTGACCTCCTGGGGTGTTGTGATAATCTCCTCATTGTGTTGTATGACCTCCTGGGGTGTTGTGATAATCTCCTCATTGTGTTGTATGACCTCCTGGGTGTTGTGATAATCTCCTCATTGTGTTGTTTGACCTCCTGGGGTGTTGTGATAATCTCCTCATTGTGTTGTTTGACCTCCTGGGGTGTTGATAATCTCCTCATTGTGTTGTATGACCTCCTGGGGTGTTGTGATAATATCCTCATTGTGTTGTATGACCTCCTGGGGTGTTGTGATAATATCCTCATTGTGTTGTATGACCTCCTGGGGTGTTGTGATAATATCCTCATTGTGTTGTTTGACCTCCTGGGGTGTTGATAATCTCCTCATTGTGTTGTTTGACTCCTGGGGTGTTGTGATCGATACCTCATTGTGTTGTTTGACCTCCCTGGGGTTGTTGTGATAATATCCTCATTGTGTTGTTTGACCTCCTGGGTGTTGATAATCTCCTCATTGTGTTGTTTGACCTCCTGGGGTGTTGTGATAATATACTCATTGTGTTGTTTGACCTCCTGGAGTGTTGATAATCTCCTCATTGTGTTGTATGACCTCCTGGGGTGTTGTGATAATATACTCATTGTGTTGTTTGACCTCCTGGGGTGTTGATAATCTCCTCATTGTGTTGTTTGACCTCCTGGGGTGTTGTGATACATCT